>NC_056731.1:162884994-162929880 GCF_019279795.1 Protopterus annectens
ATCTAACTATTTTAAAGATAGTTTTTTCTATCTGCCAGTAAATTAAAATGTAAACAATGAATAATAAAGTTTTAATAGCAACTATCCCTCTTATACACTACTTTTGGAATCTCACCTAAATGTTTACTCAGATCGTGATTCCCAAGAATTACATTATTATTAAAAATTATATCAATGATTCTTCTGATGTCCAGTGAATATCTTATTACAACACCTTTACCTCTGAAACTATTATCACCTTGTTTGGTGACCAGTGTATTATCTCCCATAGCCATTAAAACAGGACCAAATGTAGTCCTCCTGAAGTCCAGTACCTCCTGCCGTAACAAATTAATTAATGCGTTGGTATAAACCCTACCCCCAAAAAACGTTAAGTTAAAATGTTACACTCTTAAAGAACACTGTCTTCTGAAATAAGCCTTCTCAATCTAACAAACAGACTTTCAACTATGTTCGTTTTAATAAACAGGTAAGCACTATTGCAATGTAAATACTTACTGACAAACCAATGTTCCCTATACATTTTTACCTCCACATTGTCTCCAGATCTATAAATTGTTATATCTAAGAGGTAATTCTTTGTCTATACCAGAAGTGATAATGAAATAGCGTTTAATCAACCAACAAACAAAAAAAATAAAGCAAATAAACGCCAAATAGAATGGGTTCCACCAAGAAGAAGCACACAACCAATTGTAAAAAATACCCTTCTTTAATATACAAACAATGATTTAGCGCTTTCATCCACTAACAGCATGGACTTCATCAGTATACCAGACGTGAACAAAAAACTAGCACACTACATAAAAAAAAATGCTTCTACAGAGCCTTTTGTCAAAAAAAATAAATAAATCATCAATAAGTTGTATAGAAAACACAATATTGGTTTTAAAATACTCATTAGACCTCAAAAAGATATCTTCCCATCTTCCCAGAACTAAAGTGGCATAGACAGGCGCCATCAGGGTTCCCATTTCTACACTTTATCTGATGATATATTTCATTCTCAAACATAAAAAAAATATATTTTCCAAAATCATTTCTTGCATACTACAAAGGCAATTGATGTCTTGAACATAGTTGATAGTTTTCTTACTTAAAATTTCCTTATGAATTAAACCCCTTGATCATGTGGAATGCTAGTATATATAGATACTACATCCACAGTAGCCATAAAAAGATGCCATAAAGGAATCAACTATTTTCAAAAAGCCTCAAGAATAAATAATGTGAGATAGAACTAATTTTAAAAATGTCTTCAGTGGCTCATCTAAATAAATCCCAAAGGTTCCATTTTACTTCCCTTGGCTGCCACTATAGGTCTAAAGAGTGATTTTATTTTCTGTTTATGGGTCTTAGGAATCCCAAAGAAATGCCCCAATCTTGGGTTAGGAACCTTTAAGAAATTAAAAGGATCAACAGTAATTAACCCATCATTTAATAAATCCCATAAACCCACATCATATTTTGATAAGCTATATTTAAATTATTCCTGCTTATCAATTTATAACCTGATTCATCAGCCAACACTTTGAACATTTAGCTGTTATATTCTTCCTTGTACATCATCAATATACAATTGCCTTTGTCTGATTTCATAAACCTAACACCATTTAATTAAATCAATTCACTCAATGCTGTGTTTTCATTAATATTTAAATTATAAAAAAGCACTCAAACTTTTCCCTTTTGAATTACCAAAAACATCTTGTTCACGTAAATTTAAAAAAACTTTCGAAGTAGGATGCAATACTAGATTAAATGCAGTTTTCTTCTTAAGTGATTTAGTTAAATATGATCTTACCTTGCCTGTCTCCTTACAAATATTAGTTAAATGTAACTTACATACAAATAATCTAATGTCAATTAAAATTTGTAACAATGAAGCTCTTCTTGATGACATGAGATTTAGCCCAAGATTCCACACACTATAATGAAAATCAGTCACTTTAAAATCTGTAAAAAGTTAATTATTTCTAAAGTTGCATGTGATTCTCTAGTCCCACAGGCAGAGGAACATGGTGGTCACCTTCTTCCATTCTGTATATCTGGACTATCATTCCTTCTCATCCCTCAGGCCCAAATGTTCCAAACATTTTAATTGGGGCCATTCACTGCTATCTAAAAAATTAACATCTCCACCTGAAGGTTTGTCTTAAGGTGGATTAATTGGGAGCACTTTATCATTTGTATTCATTTTCTACCCTCCTACTGTTTTTTGCTGTGAACTGCTTTTGGTAAAAACATAATGTATTTTGTTCCTTCTTCATATTATTTCATGTCCCTCTGTAATTTCTTAGATTTCTTCTCTTTAAAACCAAGTTTGTTCTGTTAAACTCTATCTAAAACTGCTTGGCACTCGGGAATCATTTTAGATTTTGCACTGGAACTTATTTTTTCATGCAATTATCTACCTCATTATCCAGTTCGATAAGTGAAAGTTCATTCTGATCTATAAGAATTTTAATAGCTCCAGTCCAGTTTTGTTGAAGAAATCAACCAGCTCAAGGAAGGCATCACTCTCTTTGTTGATATATTAGGGAACTTAAACAATTGTAAACTTCTAGGCACCCTTTTGTTCATCAAACATTCCTTTAGAAACAAATTAACCCACACTATTACTTTGTACCACCACAGTTTTACTTTAAAGTCTTTCAAAAGAGAACTGAGACATTTAGGTCCCATATTTCCATTACAGATGTTAAGCTCACTGAAAGGATATTCTGGCACATTCAAAAAAATTGCCAATACCTACATCCTCAAATGTTTTATGTTGTATGGCAGCCAAAACACTCTCTCCTTATACCTGAGCATAAAATGCTGAGCTTGCAATCACAGATTGTGTTACTGGACTGTAACTACATCAATTAGTCCACTTTCTTGTTGCTTTTTACTTTCCAAAAAAGTCACAGCCATTTTCTTTACATTATTTAAAGTGGTGAAAACATCTAGAGATATAGTGTGGATAATTAATCCACTGGTATTCAGTGACTCTATATCTGCTTCACCAATCAGCTCCAAACAACAACAAAAAGTCCAACTATGAAACACTTCAAATGGAAAAAATGAGGTAGCCAAGATTTTGTGCTTTAATCCATGACCTTCATCAGAATAAAATTTAACAAACTGACCACCAGTTAAATACCAAACTACTTATATTATATAACACCATTTAACCAATCACAAACTTTTAAAATCCCTTGTAGCTAAAATACTTCTTAAGGATACAGAATCATTAACATCAGGTAGGAAAATAACCCTTAAGTTCAATTGCCGATATAATTATTTTTGTTCCTCTAGCAAATTAAGCTCACTTCCTCATAAATTAACACTTGTTTTTTCAATGACTAAAAAAAATACTTTTTTTTAAAGTTACTACATTATAAACTGAGCTTAACCAGAGTGTTAGTCAAATCTTTTATTATTTTACTCTGATGAGGTTTGTGGATTAAACAATGAAAATGCTCAAGTGTTTTTGGTTATTTGGTGTTCTCTGGTTAAAAGTGCTCAAGTGTTTTTGGTTATTTGGTGTTCTCTGGTTATCTCATATTTTCTATTTGAAGTGTTTGGTAGTTGGACTGTTTTTCTGTGGTTTAGAGATTAAATTAAAAAGTCCTCATCTATTTTAGGGAAGATGGTTCTGTACTAAACTGTGATCTTTGGACAGACTTTACTGAAACAGGGAGTTAACTGTTACCTACAAGACGTTACCTGGTCAAACTATTTGAGTACATAGACATGCCCTTGAGTTTTTGCACAGATTATCTGCAGAGAACAAAGTACAGTGATGCTTCTAATCAAATACATCTATCATCAGTCTAATTAGGAGGTGCTGTAGATTCTCCATTTCCATAGGCTCATAGGTAGTCTTGTTCATAGGTTCAAAGGTAGTTAGTAGGCATGCAATCTTGGAGTATGTATATTTGTCTTATGATAAATAAACCTTCCAAATCCATCATTAGGGTCCATCTCCTCTAATTTTCACCTCAGTCCCATAAATCTGAATTACTGACCTGTTAGAAGTACTCAAAGGTCAACAAATGCTATTGTTGGGATGCTGGCTTTCCATTTTAGCTGGTAGGTATAGTGAGAACTATAATGATAAACAGTGCGGCCACATCACCTTAGTATAACATACAGTGGAAACACTGAACTCAGCAGATATTATGTTACAGAGTTACTAAATCGGGACTATATTACAATGTCAAAATAAAACAAGTTTGAACATTGTAATATTGAACCCTAAAGTCTGAAAGTTGAAAATAGCAAAGCCACGGCACATCTACTTTTTTCCCAGGGAAAAAAAATTGGTAGGCCGTTTTTGGGGTTGTGCTATTTCCTCCACTGTGGTGTGAACTTTGAGTTGGTATATTTAAGTAGGGGGATGTGGGGGCATAAACTCCCATGTTGGAGGATGTGGGGGTGAAGCCCCCCTTCAGTTTAAGTTTAAGGTTATGTTATTTTTTTTTTATCACAGAACAGCAATTTTTTTCCCCTGGGAAAAAAATCGATGTTCTGTGTTTTTGGTTTTGTTGGGTTTCAGACATAAGGGTTCGATATTACAACGACTGACCTTTTGTAAGTTCAACGTTGTGATATAGACCCACTAAATCTAATAGTATAGTGAGATCAGGTTGTTTAGGTACATATGGTTGAAAGGCTTGTAATTATTGTAAATATATTGATGTGAATGCAAACTCTTTCAAGCATCATTCCACAGGAAGACTGCTTCATTTCACTCTATCTGCTAATTGCACCACTACCAATTTAGCTTATTTAGCTAGATGCAATGTTTTCCCATCCCTCTATGTGGGAAAACCAAATTGCTCTTTAAGAGAGTGTATTCATGACCACATATACAGTATTAGAGTGTCTAATAATAAGAATGCCTTGGCTAAGCATGTAACACAACGTGGTAGTTCTCATTATTTTGTGTTCTTAGTTTTACAAGTGATTCATGAAGATGGAATCATGGGCGATTTAGTCAATAGGACTGAAGAGAGTGAACTTAAATGTACAGTTACATTGCAGGCAGATAAAGGCTACAGTTTGAATGATACCATATAATTGAAACCTTATCTTAGATCATGCCCCCTTTTTAGGTAGCCTGCAACTTTTAGGTAGCCTGTAATTTGCTTACTATTTATATATATATGTTATTTGCTATCCTGAATATTTTATTTATTCATATTTATCATGTGGTTATTATGTGATTATTACTGTGATAGATCGGCTTTCTAGATACAGTTCTGTGTCTAATGCTATTTTCATTGGTTTAACTGTGTGTTTGCTTAATGCTGATTGGCTTTCTAGGTATGCCATTTTAATTTGTGTATTTATGAGACTGCTACACGATGACTGGCTTGGGCTAATGCTTCTTTGGCTGAAGCATGCAACTGTAACATGTTGATTGGCTCATTGTTTCTATTTTATGTGAATGAAGACTTTTTAACTTTATGAGGATCTAAGAAAGCGCCATTAGTGGTGTGAAAGCGCTTGTCCTTACTTTATTTTATATGTGCATATGTTTCATAGTTCTTGCTATTAAAATATTTGTTTTTATCATCACCATGCTCCACCTGCTGTGTTTCCATATCACTTCATTTGATTCTGGGGCTGATTTATATTGGATGCAAGGTTCCTTCTCCACCTGACAGTACACTTTTTATCTTTTGCTGCATTTTTGTCTTGAGCCACTGGTGAAAGCATGGTTGAAGGTATTAACATTGAATTAGATTATACACCTAGTTTAGCTGAAACCTCCAAACAGCTTGTGAGTCATGAACGATTCGCACAGATGTTATGTGTTGGTGGTAATCCTCTGTTGCTTCACAACACATCTGGGAACAAGGAAGTGACTGATTGAACAGATTTTGACACTGGAATGTTCTGTTCTGTATTCAAACAATTAGAAGATGGCTTGTTTAGATAGAAGCTCCTGCAATATCAGTGTTTGCACTTTGAGGCATGTATTCACCTTAAAGTAGTGCCAAGATGATTGAGTAGTGTTAAGATGCCAACTTATGGTGTTCTTTATCCGGAACTATTGGTCAGATGGTAGAAGTTAAACTTGGACCTGAGTATGGATTATATGAAGTTACTTATAGATTTCTTTAGACCCACTGATGATACACTGTTGAAGGATGTTAGCTTGTTGTTTCAACAGCTACTGGACAAGTATTACTTTGATATCTTTTGGGCTGCCCTAGATGAACTCTCTCTATGAGAAAGGCTTTTGATGCAGAAAAAGAAGAAACTGCAAAGGGAACTAGCTGATTTCCGGAGGGGTAAATTTTTTCTTGGCCCAAGCCATCAGTTAGCTCTTTGACATCTGTCAATGAGGTGGTTAGAGGTAAGGGGGGTATTTCCACCTCAGCTTGTGTTGCATCCAGTAAAATGGAGGCCCTGACAACTAATGCAAGTCAATGAAAATATTATAAATGCTACCCTGACACCAACTGTTAATAGTATCAATGATACTTCTCAGGCACTTGAAGCAGATCTCCGCTGGAAGATGACTTCTAATATGCTCCCTGGCTCCCAGCAGTTTTCCTCTGCTACCATTGCCAGTCAGGGAACATATAACCAAAGTGAGGTCCCAAAGCAGAGGAAGAAAAAGACAGAAGCAGATATCAGAACAATCATTAGCTCCCAGCATCAAGCAGATATGGAATTCAGTAAAAACACACTAGTATGGAACATCTCTTCTACTGATCTTACACCATAACAAATTTCTCTCTTGGAAAAGGGTCTGTCATTCATGCTAACTAGAACTTTGGATTTTTGTGATGTTATCTTGGATTTGAAATACTTCACAAGGAATGTGATGTTGAAGTTAATGTTTCCAGATGAATCAGAAATGAACATGTTTAAGAAGCCAAGCATGTTTGTACCCTTGTTACACCCTCTTTTAGAGGCTTTCATGAAGCCATGTGAATCAGACCAAGTACATTTATTTAATGGTTCAAAAAAACAAGGTGAATAAGTTTAATAGTTTGAGTAGAGATGAATTCTTAGCGTTGAATGAGTTACAACAGATAGATACCTTGAAGATACATCCAGTTGATAAAGGTGAGGCCATAGTCCTTATGAATCATGATTTTTATGTTGATAGCATGCATAGACTATTGGTGTATGCACTCTGTGATTAACAAGAAGGATGCGGATGTGATTATAATCAAGTTGCATGATGAGCTTCTTGACTGTTTGATGAGTGGCTACATTACTAAAGATTTATATGACTACATAAGGGTTGAGCACCCAGTGGTACCAGTACTTCATGGACTCCCTAAGATACATAAACACCCCACGGTGCCACCAATGAGACCTACTGAGAGAAGAGAGTGAGACCTACTGTGTTGGGAAGGGGCTGGCTTATGGAAACCCTTTCAATTTATTTAGAGAAGATTATTAGACCTGTGCTGGAGACTCCCGTGGTTCTTAAAGATACTAAATGATTTTTGTCATCTTTTCGTAATGGTTGTGAAGAAATGCAACCTTCTCTAGACACAATTTTAGTGATTTTAGATGTGAAATCATTGTTTACAGTGATAGCGAATGATGTTGGTTTGCTTTATGTTACAGAGTTTTACAGAGTTTACATTAGGTAAGATCAGTTTGATATGTCTGTTCATTGAGTTGGTCCTTTCAAATAATGTTTTTCTGTTTGAAGGTGATATTATTTGCAAAAGCTTGGAGTGCCCATGGGTACCTCGTGTGCCAACAGATATGCCAGTTAGGTATTGGTGCACTGGGAGAACAGTAAGGTATTAATGGGTAATGAGTTCTCTGAGCATATTAGGTTTTATAGAAGCTTTGTGGATGATGTCTTTTTATTATGGGCAGGTTCACAAGTTCTCAAGTTTTGTTGAGTTTTTGAATGCTTCCACTCTTTTTGTCTTTCACTATGAATTTTTCAGAATCTGATATTGAATTTTTAGATGTCCATATTTAAAGAACCTCTGATGGTAATTTTGCTTCTATTTTATTTAGAAAAGCTTGTAGAAGGAACCACATATTACACAGATGGAGCATGCATTCCAGATATGTATATCAAAATATAATGAAAGGGCAAAGCATGAGGACTTCACACCTGGATTTTACGGATGATGACCTTGAACATCATCTGTCTGAATTTAAAGAGGACCTCTCATCCAGGGGTTACTCACAGAATACAGTTGATTGTTTTTTAGCTCTGAACAGTATTGATAGGGTTGGGAGAGTGAGACCTTATTTTTCTGTTTCTCAGAATAATGAATTTGATAATACATTGTCTGGTAGCTGCCCTTCTAAAATAGGCGTTTCTCTCTTTTACTCTTCAGATGCTAAAACACATTAAAACACATTTTAAATGTTATTGGAGTATATTATTAGATGGCAATGCATTAAGACAAGTTGTGGTCTCAGAGCCCAAATTCTTTTTTTTTTTAAATAAAAAAACATTGAAATGGATGTTATGTTACAGAGGTACCAAAATTAATGGTGTAGTGAGGTCAAGTAGTTTAGGTACATATGGTTTCAAGGCTTGCAATTATTGTAAATATATTGATGTGAATGCAAACTCTTTCAAGCATCCATCCACAGAAAGACTGTCTCTGCTAATTGCACCACTACCAATTTAGTTTATTTAGCTTGATGCTCTGTTTGTGCATCCTTCTATGGGGGTAAAACAAATAGTTCTTTAAGAGAGTATATTCAGGAACACATATTTAATATTAGAACATCTAATAGTAGGAATGACTTGGCTAAGCATGTAACACAATGTGGTAGTTCTCATCATTTTGTGTTCTTAGTTTTACAAGGGATTCATGAAGATGGAAGGATGGGTGATTTATCCAATAGGACTGAAGAGAGAGAACTTAGATGGATAGTTATTCTGCAGGCAGATAAAGCCTACAGTTTGAATGATACCGTACCATTGAAACCTTATCTTAAATCACGCCCCCTTTTTAGGTCCCCTGCAACTTTTTCGGTGGCCTGCAATTTATTTATTATTTATATATGTTTTTTGCTATCCTAAATGTTTTATTTATTCTTTTTTTATCATGCGGTTATTATGTCATTGTTATTACAATAGATCAGCTTTCTAGATACAGTTCTATGTCTAATGCTGTCTTCATTGGTTTAACTGTGCATTTGCTTAATGCTGACTGGCTTTCTAGGTATGCCATTTTTGATTTGTTAATTTATGAGACTGCTACATGATGATTGGCTTGGTCTAATGCTTCTTTGATTGGCTGAAGCATGCAATTGTAACATGCCAATTGGCTCATTGTTTCTATTTTATGTGAATTAAGTTTTTTTTAACTTTATGAGGCTCTGAGGAAGCACCATTAGTGGCGTGAAAGCACTTGCATTACTTTATTTTATATGCACATATGTTTCATAGTGTCTGCTATTAAAAGATTTGGTTTTATCATCATCGTGCCTCACCTGCTCTGTTTCCATATCACTTCATTTGATTATGGGGCTGATTTATATTGGATGTAAGGTTCCTTCTCCACCTGATGGTATACTTTTTATCTTTTTGCTGCTCTTTTGTATTGTTGCTGTTAGTGTTTCCTAAATATGACCAAGCACTGAGACAATGTCAGGAAGAGAAGATGGTGTCGTCTGACATTTCAGTCACCAGCTGACTGAAACAGAGACACAGGTTTGGGGGCACTGAAAAAACTTTGCATTTTTTAATCTTTATATAATTTTAATCTTTATATAGTTCTTGTTGTGTACAGTTTTTGCACAAAAACTCAAAGTTTGTATTCTTTATTTGAATTAATGTTTACTACTGGCCTACAAATGTTTACAGACAGCAGAACAAAAGTACAGAAGTAATGTACTCCTGAGGTTAAGTCATGGGTAGCATTAATAGGAACACTGTGGAAGATGACTGACTTGTCTTAGATTGGATAAGATTGCTTACTCAGAATGTCCATGAGCTGCCCAGTATGCCTAGAACGCTAAAAGTAATGACATATTTAAAGCAGTCATGCCTTCTGATTGTGGCCCTGCAAGAGGCACAGCTTGATGACCTCAAAAATAGGGCCTACATGTGAAAAGTGTGTCTTCTGCTTTTCCATGTGCTAAGCAAAATGTAGTGATTCTTCTCCCAGCAAGAATGAGTCTTTTTGTGTTAGAAAAAACTCTAATAGTGATAATGATTGTTATGCAGTGATAAAGGAATTTCTGGAAGGAATCATGTTTACAGTTTTCAGCATGTACATCATCCAAACATTGCTTGGATTTAGAGAAATAATGAAGGAATTAGTGGCCTTTCAGGAAGGAATGATAACATATATGAGAGACTGGAATATAATGTATAGTTCTGGAGATGTGGAAGATGGCATTAGGATTGATCAGGTTCTCAGAATGGGGAGATATGTAAGGGGTCTATGTCAGGGTCATAGGATCTATGAATGTCTCTGTAATAACACATTGTGCTCCTTGTTATACCTATAGTAGAAAAAATACTGATAGATCTCTAGAATTGATAAAATATATGTATTTCAACAGAACATATATATCTGGTAGCAAGATTTAATGTGTTTTCGCTAGTGATTTCATATCTTGTTCCCTGTTTGATAATTAGTGAGCTCTTACACTCTACTTCAGAGTACCACTGGAGAGTCTCTATCTATTATTAAATATGGTGACTTTCAAGAAATGGTGTTAGCAATTAGTAATGAATATGATATCTAAGATTAGTAATAAGGAGCTATTCTGTCCACCACCCCCATCGAGGACTGAGAAGAGATAAAAAAAAAAAAGGAAACAGTACAAGGAATGAAGAAGTAATGACAAATCTCTGGAAAAGAAGCAACGAGACTTAAGGAGAAAGAGGAAAAAACTAGAAACCCTTGACAATAACACGAAAACAGTGAAATTAATAAAATTAGATGGGAAATAGATGATATTATCCATAACAAATCTGACTTCTTAAAGGAGTCACTCAAAGCTATTTTCAGTTACAGTTCTCCTGAGTACCAAAAAGCACTGGCAATGTGACTGCAACAACAAATTTCACAAGGAATTATCACAGGATTATGGTTCAGAGCAAGAAATGTTTTAAACAGAGATCTTGTGGTGATAGAGATTTGTAGTGACTGTTATGAACAATTACATACTGCCATGGGTAAATAGAAAAAGAGAAAAGATATTCAGGATTAAGTATGTGACATGGGGATGCCAAGGCTATATAGAGAAAGAAAAAGTGGCAAAAGCACATGCAAATGGTAAAACATCATGGAGTAAATGTTTGTCAATAGAAATCAGGAAATAGAAAAAGAGCCAAAGGGATTATTTGTCAAATGTGTTTAATGAAGTTATTACATGCAAATTGATACCCCAGTTGTGAAAACAAGTAATTGCAGTGGTATTGCCAGAAGAAAGACTGGATCTGCTGTTCTCTGGTCTACAATCTATATATAATATATATAACTTATGTCTTTTAAAGCTGCACATTTAGGTAGATATGCACCTGAGTTGATTGCAAATGATCAATGTAAATGTATATGAGAAATTTGGAGGTTTGATGTTATTGGCTTGAATGTACCTATAAAGAATTAAAAAGTAAAAAGTCATGGGCATTCACAAGCCACATAGCTGAAACAATAGTCTTTAAGAGGTAATTTGCATAAATCCCATGGGCCTCCACTACAGGAGGTTTAAGAGATTACCCAATGAAGACTCTGGCTTGACTGGACCTTTTTTTTGCAGTTTTTGTAGGATGGATGCAGATAATTGATACCATTTTGAAGACAGGGGTTGTTAATGCTCTATACTTGGAACCAATGGTTGCAATGACACATACATCCAGTAAACTGGGGTATTAGATTGGGGTGGAGGAAGGGAAAATACATTTTTGTGTTTGTGGATGATATATTTATGTATTTGACAAGATCTGAGCAGGAATTGAATAATATTTTTGCATACCAATGTTTAGGTCTTTTTTCTAGATATAATATTAATAAAATGTGAGCAGTGGCGATAAACTATATACCATCTGTAAAACTAAAGCACGAGTTTGTTTTTTCTGGGAGGATACTTTTATTAAATATTTCTGAGTTTGGTTAGACATGTCAGTATCAGGTTAGTCATCAAAACATGATGAGTTGATGAAAAGACTGAAAACAGGTATTAGGAGATGGAAATTTATAGGTTTAGACTTAGGACAGTGAGTGCCAATGCTAGATTTCTTGAAATACCCTTGAGCTGACATTCATTTCGGTCTTTTCCAGCAGACATTCCAGTTCATTTCCTGAAGCCATTAAAAAAATAATGTTCGTGGTCACCACACGCAGTAGAAGTGAATCTTCTGTAAGGAAGTGCAAAGGAAAGCAAATGGAATTATAAATGATCGAGTGGAACAGTCAGACTGTGGTAGGTAGAACAACACAATTTAACATTTATCAATACCTGATGAAGCATAGTTAACACTAAACAATCAAAAATAGGTCTTCCAAACATTTCACATTTCTTGAAAGCAGCACATCCAAGAAAATGGAAAAAGAAAAATTAACCGCCGATGTAGAGTTCAGAAGAGACTAAAGTCCCGCACTTAAAACCATTACCAGCGCAAACCTTTCCCAAATCCAGACCTGTGTTACATGATGCAATGCTACCATTATAAGGCACATAATATAAGACATTACACATTTAACCTGAGTGATGTCCACATATATTCAACTTCTCTTTTGCATCTGTATAGGTTTTGAGCTGTGAGGGTGCAAACTTTGAAGTCAAGGTACCTTGTCCTTTAGCAATACTGGTTTGAGTTTAGTTAGAGTTTGTGCTTGTCTTTGAGGGCTAACAAACATGCCACTATAATATAGGTGTGTCATTCATAGGTTCATAGGTTCATAGGTTCATACTAGGCTATCTGCCCAAGGGCATTTATAAGCCTAGCCCATAGTTATGTGGCTTTCGCCACCCCTTTAGTTTGAATAAAAACTATGCCTATCATTTTTCTGTGCCTCTGTCAAGCAGTGACACTGAAGTAATCCCTGGGGTATATCTGCGATCTCCCATCCATTGGTCAAGATTCCTCTTGAACAAGGCCAGCGAGGTGCTCTGCCTCACATGTACCAGGATTTTGTTCCACAGCATAGGGAGTCTCTGGGTGATGAATCTGTCCCTCCAGCACGTTCTATTTATAACCGTGTCAAGGTTTAAGTCTCCGCCCTTGTGGTCCTAAGGGATCTAGTATATTTGATGTGAAGCATATTCATCAAATCTGGGTTTGACATGGCCTTATATCTCAGGCACAGGTCACCTCTGAGCAAGCGGTATGAGACTGAATAAAGCTGGAGTTCTTTCAGTCGGGCAGCATAAGACATATTTTTGAGACCCTTTATCCTTTTGGTGAGGAACTTTTGGGGCCTTTCAAGCTGCATCAGGTGTCTGGTCAGATACATTCCGAACGAGGGATTGTACTCTATCATTGGTCTAATGAGTGATGAGTACAGGGGACGATGACCTCCCTTGATCTAGATGTGAATCCCTTCATGATCAGGTGGGCGATATAGAAGGTTTTCCTAACTACTTTAGCAACATGAGTGTCAAACGAAGACTACTGTCAACTTGGGTCCCCAGATCCCTGATGACTTTTTCTGTGCTCAGTGGATTGTCACCTATATGGTAGCTAGGGGTAACCTTGTTTTTCCCGAAGGGTATGACTATGCATTTTTGGCGTTTAACTTCAGGCCATGGCTCTGGCACCAGTTATCCGCTTCTGTGAGGCCCTTCTGGAGGATATCTGTGTCAGATGTGTTTTCGACTATGGCCCAGTTTGCAGTCATCTGCAAACTTTGTCAGCCATAACCCTCCTGTGTTTGCTTGTACTTCAGAAAAGTAGATGCCGAACAAGAGTGGACCCAGGACTGAGCCCTGTGGGACACCACTTGTGACAGGCTTTGAGTCTGACATGGCTCCAGCAACTCTGACCCTGTGGGTTCTGTCGCTTAGCCAGTTTGCAACCCATCTTGTGATGTATGGGTTTACATTCAAGCTGATGAGTTTTTCGATGATACCTGAGTGGGGTATTGTGTCGAAGGCCTTTGCCAGGTCGAGGTAGGCTGTATGGACTGCCTTTCCTCATCAATGGCCTTGGTGACTGTCTCGAAAAAGTCAACCAAGTTTAAGAGGCAGGATCTGCCTTTGACAAAGCCAAACTGGGTTGGATCCAAAGTCTGCAAGTTCCCTATGTCTTTATTTATGAGTTCCATTATGATCCTCTCCATGGCTTTGCAGATAAGGCTTGTCAAGCTAATGGGGGTAATTTCCAGGGTCTGTGGAGGCACCGCCCTTATGAAGTGGGACCACAGTCGCCGGCGCCACTCCTTGGGTACGTATCCTGAGGTGAGGCTAAGATTAAACAGCTGTCCTAACTGTGGGTTTAATTCCTCATTGAGTTCATGAAGCACACAGCCGGGGACACCATCCAGTCCCATGGATGCTGTGTTTTTGCCTTAGTGAGGGCAGTTCTCACCTGGGCGTTGGAGATGTTTGGGGGCTACAATCCTCTGGAATAGATATCTCTCCTTTTGGGGAGGGGGAGAAGTTCGCACTGAACCTGTCAGCCAGTATGTTAGCAATGTGTGTAGGTTCAGTAATTTTCACATCATTTTGAACTAATTCTGAGCATATCTGGGAGTTTCCTCCTAGGTTTCTAACATAGCTAAAGAAGGCCTTATGATTGTCTTTAGAGTCCTTGGCGATTTTTCTCTCAAAATTTGCCTTGGATGATTTTATGAGAGCTCTTAGTTTTTACTTATAATGATCAAAGGTGTCTTACCTTTCAAGGATTTTGCTCTATCTTGTAGTAGCTTCCTCCTTTTGTTATAGAGCTTGTTTATGGCTGGGGTCCACCAGACTGGACGCTTGCCTTTGGTACAGAGAGTCTTAGTTTTGTTTGGGATTGCCTGATCCATGCAGTCCTGTAGGTGCTGGTAGAAGGCATTTGTAAGTGATTCAGCGGTTTGAGTAATGTTTACCACTGGCTCAGGGGCCTTAAAGGAGACCACACTAGTTTTTAGAAGTGTGAAATCGGCTTTTGAGAAGTTTTTCACTGAGGTCTTTTTGTTTCAGGTGGGGCGGGATGAGGACCTCCAGCGAGATTAGTTTATGATCTGATCTCACCAGTGAGGGTATACTTCGGTGTTGAACATTTTGATCCCATGTTCGTGATGATGAGATCAAGTATGTTTTCACCTCTTGTGGGGATGGTGACTAGTTGTTCCATGGCATTTGAGTTTATGAACTCCAGGAATCTTTGGGTTAGAGTGTTCGGGCTTGAGTAGTGTTCCCAGTCTATATTAGGGTAGTTGAAGTCACCTAGTATGATGGTGTTTGGAGATACATTTATCCCTCCAATGTTTTCAGGAAGGCCATGTGAGGTTCCTGAGTTTGAGAGGGTGGCCTGTAACATGCTACAAATTGCAGAGCAGTCTTGCCTATGGTTAATTGCACCTGGATGGTCTCCGATGCATCGTGCGTTGCCACCAACCTTGAGGTGTGGGTGTCCTTTATGAATATGGACACCCCCCCTCCTTTCTTGGTGTTGTCCGGATTTTGGGGCCGGAACGTATGATATGAGGTGAAACCTGTTAGTGCTGGGGTGCTCTCAGGAGCCTTGAACCAGGTTTCTGTCACAGCACAGACATCGATGTTCTCCATATTGAGAAGGGCCTCGAGTGCGTGCATCTTGAGATTGAGACTTCTGGCATTGAGCAGCATTACCCTTAGTTTTTTCCTTTTTGGTGTTCTAGGGTGGTAGGTTTAGAATTTGAGCCTTGCCTAAAAAGGCACTATGGGGTGGCAAGAGCCTTTGCCAATATCCGAAGCCCAGGGTTACAGGTGCAAGCCGTCCCTTGCGAAGCAGCGTGGCTTGTCCAGCATGTCATCCCAGGCAGACAGACATTGGATCCCCTTTGAATGACACCAGAATTTAAGCCAATTATTAAAGCTGATCATCTTATCACTGTATTGTGGCATCATTCTAGGTGAAGGTAGGATACTGCTCAAGGTCAGGGTCATACCTGCCTGGGCTACATAATCAGAGAGCTCCTCGACGTCCCTTTTCATGTAGTCCAAGGAGGTACGCCTCAGGTCGTTGACACCAGCGTGGACAATGACTGAGTCGTGCTTGTACCTGCTGTTGAGAGACCTGAGTGCTTGCGTTATGTGGCGGATTCTAGCGCCCGACAGGCAGCTTACTGTGACCTTCTCCTTACTCAGTCTGGTGAGCGGGACGCCAGTGTGCCTGACTATGGAATCACCAATGACAAGTGTGTCTGGCATTTTGTTTGGCCTTAAGGGCTGTGACTGTTTGACACTCTGACTGTGTGGTCTATGTGTTGCATGTGTTGGGTCGTGAGGTGGTAGTTGTTTGGGTGTCTGCTTTGGTGGCCTCTGCTGTTTTGGTAAATTTTGACCAGAGCCTCCAGTATGTCTTTGTGTGAGTATGTGTATGATTTGAAGTTGTGATGGTACCATGTGTGACTGGGTATGTATTGTGTGTGGTTGCCTTCTCCTCCTGTCTGGTCTTGCCAGTCCTATGTTGAGAGAGCTCAGCCTCCAGTTTGGCCGTATAGTTGCATCTCTCGCATGTATTTGTGTTTTGTGGGAGAAGGAGAGGATTGTCTGTGTACATGAGGCAATTGTAACATTGCCTCAATATTCCCAGGTTCACCAGTTGAGCTGGAGAGGACACTAGCAACTGATCCCTCGACATACTAGAAGTAGTAGATAAAGAACTTTCAAAGGACTCGGGAAGTGGGTTTTGGGCTGGTGGGGTACTATCTATAATAAGAGTGCTTTATCAAGGTGCAAGTACTGTAGGAGTAAGTGCTAGGCTTTACAGATAGAGAATAGTCTACTTGGGAATCAAGTAGAGATGAACTTTTCAGTTATAGGATATGCTGGTTAGATCAGCAGTACAGTTTAGCGTGTTTTATAGCAGGGGCTGAAGGGAGCTAGGAATTGGCCCAAAACGACCAATGGACTACTAGTTTCTGGCTGAAACTTCACCAAATCGGACAAAAGGCGCTCAGTGCTTCCCACTCCCACTGGTAAGCAAAGAAACTTCCTCCTTCCTAATTAGGCAATGGATCAGTAACAGGAACTAAAACAAAGCCCAGGGATCAGCAACTCTGAAACTGGACTACTCTAGTTCAGTAAAGTGGGAAAACAAGAGATTTTTGTTTTATTACAGAGATAAGGAAAAACAGACAGTAAATGCTATAAATGCTGTAAATCGGCTAGCGCACTTTAGTGTGTAGCCTACAGAAACAATTTGCAACAATTAGTAACTTAAAGTGCAATAAACAGTGTAAAATGCAGAAATCACTTAAAGTAGCAGTAAAACAGGCGAAATGCAGTCGCTAGCTTAATAACAGTGGGAAAGCCACAAAAATACTTATATCTGGTAGAAAGTCACTCTTTAGCTCTCTGCTGCTTGGATCACTCTGCAGGCCACCACGAGGATCTGTGCAGAGTTGGTACAAGCTGGAAAACACGTGTTTAGCGTGTTTTATAGCAGGGGCTGAAAGGAGCTAGGAATTGGCCCAAAACGACCAATAGACTACTAGTTTCTGGCTGAAACTTCACCAATTCGGACAAAAAGGCTGCTCAGTGCTTCCCACTCCCACTGGTAAGCAAAGAAACTTCCCTCCTTCCTAATAAGGCAATGGATCAGTAACAGGAACTAAAAACAAAGCCCAGGGATCAGCAACTCTGAAACTGGACTACTCTAGTTCAGTAAGGTGGGAAAACAAGAGATTTTTTTTTTTTTTTTTTTTTTTTTTACAGAGACAAGGAAAAAAAACAGACAGTAAATGCTATAAATGCTTTTAAGTGGCTAGCACACTTGAGTGTTCCTACTTGAAGATGACATATCGTATGCAGAATTTATTGTACCCTCAGAAATTACATTATTGGCAAGTGAATATTTTGTTGCTTTAAAATACTGTCATTAGCTACAAAATACTATCACAGCTTACAAAGAAAACTGAACGTAGACACAGAATTATTACAAATGAGACATTTTAAATATTGAATACAGTACACTATAAGTAAATACACTTATAAGCCTACATTTTTTATGAAACTGAAGTATTAAGAATGTACTGTAATCATCCTAAACTGATGCCTGCATGAACCCAAGAGTTCTTTCACTGAGCAGATTCGTAGCTCTGATCAATTCATGTTTAAGTGTGTGTGTGTGTGTGTGTGTGTGTGTGTGTGTGTGTGTGTGTGTGTGTGTGTGTGTGTGTGTGTGCGTGTGTGTGTGTGCGCGTGCGTGTGTGTAAATCTACTGAAACAAGAAATGGAGCTGTAAAACTGGCAGAGTTTGAGTTGTAACTTGCACTACCTTTCTATGAGGCAACTGTCACTACCATGCCTGGTGCTGTGGGTGGAGTCTGACTTCCGTTTCTGTTTCACTCCAAACTTGCAGTACCGTACCTTAAGAAGTTTCACTTCAAAAATGCACACATCTTTCTGGATTATATCCTCCTTCAGTGTTATATACAAATCTGCAATAGCCCCTGACTATTTCCAAAATTTAATCTTTCCTCCAATGACCCCTTCTGTATTTTGTCATGTCTACAGAAACACTTCAAAAACAACAAAATGCAATGTTTCCCCCCAAAGTCTCTTTCATGAGTATACCGATGTCTGCACTAGCACTTGGCTGACACCAAAATGAAATGTTTCCCCAATGACCCCATCAGCATTATATTGACAACTGTACATTCACCTGTCTGATTCCAGAATGCAATGTTTCCCCAACTACTCCTTCAGTAGTTTGGCCATGTCTGCCCTCGCACCTGACTATTTCCAAAATCAAATGTTTTCCTCAATGATCTCTTCAGTAGTTTCCCCTCTTTGGACAGTCGCTTCACTGACACAGTAATGAAATGATTCGTTTCATGACCCGTTGAGTATACTATCCATGTCTGAACAAGCACTCGACTGTCTCTAAAATGAAAGATTTTCCTTAAGAACCCTTCAGTAGTATATTAATTTCTGCTCAAGCAACTGACTGACCCCAAAAGTAAACATTTCTCCAATGACCCCTTCAGTAATTTTACATGCATGCACAAACGGTTCACTGACATCAATATGAAACATTTCCCCCAATGACCCCTTCAGTAGTATATCCATGCCTACACAAGCCCCTGACTGACTCCAAAATGAGATGTTTCCCCCAATTACTCTGTCAATAATCTGACCATGTATGCACAAGCAACTTGCTGTCTCCAAAAAGGAGATGTTTCCCCTCAACAACCTCTTCAGTAGTTTGTCCAAGTTTATAGATGCATTCAACTGACTCCAAAATGAAATGTTTCCTGAATCACCCCATCAGCAGTATATCAATGACTGCACAAGCACTTGACTGTCTCCAAAATGAAATGTTTCCTCCAACTAATCCTGCAGTAGTTTGGCCAGGCCTGCACAAGAAACTAACTACCTCCAAAATAAAACATCTCCCTGAATGATCTCTTCAGGTAGTTTGTACAAGAGTGCACAAAAACCTCACTGACACCATAACGAAATGTTTCCTCCTATGACCCATCCAGTAGTATATCCATGTCTAAACAAGCACCTTACTAGCTCCAAAATGAGATGTTTCCCCCAACAACTGCTCTCAGGCCTTTTCTGCAGAAGCACTTCTCCACCATCAACATGAAACGTTTCAGACAAGGACCCCTTCAGTAGTTTATCCATGTCTGTACAAGCACTTGACTGACACCAAAACGAAGTGTTTTACCCACAGACCGTTCAGAAGTATATCTATGCCTTAACATGCACTTGACTTACTCTAAAATAAAACATTTCCCACAATGATCCCTTCAGTACTTTGCCATGTCTGCAAAAATACTTAAAGACAACAAAAGGAAATGTTTCCCCAAATAGTTTGTCAGTAGTATACTGATGTCTGCTCAAGCACTTGACTATCTCCACAAAAAACAGTTCTCCAAATATCTCCAAATACCTCTTCATTAGTACATTCATTTCTGCACGTGGATGCCAAAATGAAACATTTCTCCCCAACAGCCCCTTCAATAGTGTCCCCAAATATACACAGGCACTTGACTGACACAAAATGAAATGTTTTCCCAGTGACCCCATCAGCAGTATATCAATGACTGCACAGGCACATGACTGATTCCAAAATGAGACCTTCCCCCAATTAGTCCTTCAGTAGCCTGGCCATGTCTGCACAAGCAGTAACTGTTTCCAAAGGGTAATGTTTCACCAAAGATATCTTCAGTAATTTTGTAAAGTCTGTACAAGCACTTCACTGACACCAAAATGAAATGTTCCCCCAACAACCCTTTCAGTAGTATATCCATGTCTGCACAAGCACCTGACTATCTCCAAAAGTAAATGTTTCACCCAACAATCTCTTCAAAAGTTTGTCCATGTCCACACAATCACTTCACTGACACCACAATGAAACAATTGTTCTTATGACCTGTTCAGTAGAATACCCATATCTAAACAAGTACTTGACTGTCTCCAAAATGAAAGGTTTCTCCAACAACTTCTTCAGTCGTTTGTCCAAGTCAGAACAAGCAATGGTTGGTATATGTATATATTCATTGTTGTGAAAACAGCCTAAAGTTAAAAGCCATAAAAAAGACATCATGTTGGTATTTTGCAGAAAAATATTGCGCACACTACATATGTTATAAAAGATAGTCATTTTAAGAAAGAGACAGTCATAAGATTTTAAATACTTCTCGTTTAAACTTAGAGTATTGGTAGGATAAGTGGGTTTGTGTTAGCTTGCATTTTCTGAAGGATCTGAAGTCTGAAATGTAAATGTACACCGTTATTTAGTTATTTCAGTACTCAGCGATTTGCCAGAAAAGCACAAAATTCATGAGGATCAGACAAAAAAAAATATGAAGCAAAAATATGGACAACATCTCCTGCATACGTTTCTTCTTTCATGGATATTATATCTTCATTTTCACTGCTAACCTGGTGTTATAGCATTATTATTGGAGCAACACTCCAGAATCTGCACAAAGCAAGTTATCTTCCCTTGGCGACTCATGGTTTGGCAACAGTTGGGTGCCAAACAGTGCCATCTTCCGGCAGAGTTTCACTTCCGTTTCACTTTTTGTTTTACTCTGAACTTGCACACTGCCTAAAGAAGTTTCACTTCAAAAATCTGATGATTAATTTTACAATGGACAACCTTAAGTGTCTTGGTAAACAATGGTGGTTGGGAAAGAGATTTGGAGCCCCTGACCATTACTTATATAATGACACACTCCAAATAAAAAATCTAAATTTTGATGCAAATGGAAATTCTTGACTAATCGAATGGTGCAAACAAGGACTTGAAAGAGTGCCATTTTAGTCATATTAAGGGACAAACAGAGAGTATCCCTATGTTACTGAAATAGGCATTGAGGGATTTTAATCAAGTATTATGCAGCAAGGAGATAAAACCATAGGCTAACCTGCTACTGCCCATCGCATATAGTGAATAAGTTGTTCAAGGTGAAGAGGGTCAAAGGTTATGAGAGGAAAGAAAAAAGTTTGATTTTTTGGGTAGCAAATGTGATGTAGAAATTCAAAAATGAACCAACTATTGCATACGTCATGAATATCATAGATGTGATAAAACTGCTGACAGAAAGCAGAATCTCTGAAAAAAATATTCATAGCATAAGTATGTTTCTAGATAATTGCCAAGGAATGCATGCAGGCATTATTACAATTTACATTTAAAACATGAGCAGTTAACTGTACTAAACCAGCTATATGGTGAATTCAGTAAAAATGAATAGCAGAAACTATATTTTAGCTGAGGACTGATTATCAAGGACTGGGTGATATAGAGCTGGATTGCTGTCAGAAACCTTAACAAAGTTTGGTGCGGTAAAAATAGTCTTCCAATGTTTTAACAGAGTGATAAATAAATAATGACAAATTACTATGTAACAATTATGAGATATTTGCAGTATGTCCTCACAAAAAGTTATGCACTTCTGTTTTGATATTTACTGGTTTGTTTTCCAGTGTTTAATAGTGTTTCAAGCTCTTTGCTAACATACATAAGTCTTTAATATTTTTCATGAGAAAATTTAATATGAGATCAGATATTCCAGGAGAAAGTACCTTCGGTGATAGAGCTGTATTTAAAATGATGCTGGACGCTGGCGTTCGTGTTATTAATTTTACATATAAAGTGCCATGATGCTGCACCAGTTATTCATTTAAGATATAAAATCATTGCAAGACTGGATTGTACTGGGATATTTTTTTTTATCTGAGTTGATGATAATATGCAAATAAATGAGAACATATAAAAAAAGTTTTCTGTTTAACATAGTAAGTCCATAAGGAACAATATGTATTACAATACATGAAATTAAATGATGACAAAGCACATAAACTGACAGTCAACCATGTTTAGGTTCTACCTTATCTCAATTTATTTTTTCACAATGGTTAAATTACTGAATTTTCTCAGATATACTGGGACCCCAGAGGATAGGGCATAATAGCTGGGATACATCTTTCACACTGTCCTAACGTAGAGGGACTAGACAAGTCTGTACACTGTCATTACCAAGACTCATTTAACTTTTCACCTGGAATCTTTGACTCAACCATTCAGGGGTTTATGGCTTATATTATACCAAGTGACGGTACTGTTTATGCACTTTCTGTTTTAGGTTGAATTGCTGGAATACTGTTCCGGCCTAGGCAACTTATATTTTGTTGACATGGATGTCTGACTGATCCAAGCCCATTTTCAGCTGCCAATAACTGCAGAAGTTTTTCAAACTCCTAACAAATGTTGGTACACTATCTGGGTATAAAATGAACAAGGACAAGCTCACTAAGATAAGTCATTTTTTAACTATTTCCCTTCTTTTCCTTCTAGAACTCATTGTAATTTCTAGGACAGAAGAAGTATAATAGTGCAGATATGACCACCTCCGTAGGATGTATGACAAATACATTCAAGCTTGGTCTTCAACAATACAACACCCAGATGGTCTGAAGAAGTCTGGATAAAATCCGGACGAAAAGCGCTTAACACAACATATAAGAATAACTCATTTGCCTTGTCTTCATGTTTTAAAGTACTTTTTAGTACAGTTTGTGTGTGGAACTTGAACAATAAAGGATCGTTTAACTGTTGCTGGGGCATGGTGACTGGTGCTTACAGTTCAATTTACTCCATTTTTCATCCTACCATGACTCAGTAATATGTCTCAACATCTCTCCAAATCTGTCCCAACCGTCTATCGATACTTCCTCTTTGCACTCTTGACACATTGTACCAAACTTATTTAATAATGCCCCTCATCATTAGTCCAAACATAGGCGGATTAATTGCACTTCAACACAAACCAAAACAAAATTAAATGCAAGAATTCTCCCCAAAAAAACAAGTATGCATAATCCCCCAATATACTAAAACCCTTCTAGGAGGAAATATACACCCTAATCCTGGCCTCAACTATCACAATCAACACAATTGAGCACAATAATAATTCTCTCCCACACATGAGCACAATAATAATTCTCTCCTACACACTTCCATAACCCAACAACAGCCAGTTCCCAACTCTGGTGATCTAATTTTTGCTGCAATAAATGTTAGAAGTATAAGAAATAAAACTGCTGACCTACATGCCTGGATTACCCAGTATAAACCTGATGTTCTCGTTGTAACTGAAACTTGGCTTAAACCCAGCATAAACGACTTTGAATTTATACCTCCTCACTAAAATATCATCTGTAATGACTGTGTATAGAGGAAAGGTGGGGGTATTGCTTTAATATTTCCAAGTACCTACCACATTTCCCCTACAGCAAACCAACACCAAAATTCAGTCCAGCAAGACGTCTTATTGCTTTCCTCAAAATAAACAATTATAAACAAATACGTATTCCTGTCCTTTATACCCCTCCTGGCAGCAATACTGTACTGGAAGATATCACACATTTGATATCCATAACTTTTCTACAAGAAAAGATATTACTAAGTGAAGTGAATGTCAATTGGTTAGACATAAACTCTAACTCCCTACATCTAGCATGAAGTTACATGGTTTCACACAACTAATTAATAGCCCTACACATTATAGCGAGATGTCAAATTATCTATTGGACTGTATCCTAGTATCAGACTCCAGTAAATACTCCACTGCAGGTACAATGTCAGACTCTCTCCGTGATAATCTCCCAGTCTATATGACTAGACATCTCATGCAGCCAGTTAAACAGCATATTTATAAAACAGCACACAACCTTTTCAAGTTTAACCCAGAAATATTCATTACTACACTATAATCTATTAAATGGAACTTCCTAAAAATCCTCCCCTTAGATGATGCTGTAATTGAATTCAATGCAACTTTTCTAAATATCCTAAATAGCCTTGCACTGCCTAGAAGGAAGAGACTGAAAACAAATAATTCAATTTGGCTATCCAAAAAGAGTAGAATGCTAATGCTGGATAGATAAAAAGCATGGAAAGCACAGCAAAAATATAAAACACATCAATATCTTGAAAACTTCAGAATGCTTTGCAATCATACTAAAAAGCATATAAACAAAGACAAAAAACTATAATATAATAACTTTCAGAATAATACTAAACACAACCCTAAACAATTTTGGACACCCATTAAAGAAATCTTACATCCTGGCCTAAAATTCAACCCAAGCACCCTCTCCAGACAACTAACCACTTGAAACTGCAATACAGTTCAACTTTTGTTTTCTAGATAGTATAGCATCTCTGACTAAGGATTCCTCAACATCTAATCCCTTCCCTGCCCAGCAACTACATATCATGACATCCACTTTCACCTTCAAACCTGTGCCCACATCCTAATTAAAACTACTCTTAAAAAAAACTTAAACTATGCTCTTCTTCTGGTTATGACCTTCCAAGCGAGTACCTTAAAATAGCACCCAATAGCATTGTCTATCCTGAAATCCTACATTCCCTCTCTCTGGAAAAAGTCATACATTATCCCCCTGCAACGCACACTACAATAAGATACTTTAAAGACTACAAAAAGCTATACTTACCACTTCTACACATGGAAAACAACACTTCCAATCTACCTTTTGGCATTGTGGACTTCGGTTTCTGCAATTTCAGTATTTTAGATTTTTGTTGTTTTGGACTCAATATTTTGAATTTCGACATTATGGTATTTGTTAATTCAAAATAAATCCATATAGATATATATATCTTACAGTGTATCAGTCCATCTTTACTTTAGACCATTAATTTCGTTATGTTATCTAGTGAAGTCAAAATGGACGACAGATTGTTTTTGCAAAGATGTTGCTAAAGATTCATGAATATGATACATCAGTATAATCAAAATGAAGATTTAAAACATACACAAAAAGGTTGTAATGAATGGCACAGAAAAGTCTGCCAAACTGTATATCAGTAAATGTTTAGGGAAAATCTCACCTGTGTTGGGCTGGTTTTGTAATGTACAGGAATAAAGCCAGAATTACCTGTATATGATTATCAGCCCAGGTGATGGAGGGACTGGCAGGGCAGAGATGGGACTAAGTTTCTGGCACTGACTAACACATCCCATAGGAAAACTTGATGTCCACAGATGTCAATTCTGTGCCAAAAGGCAAATACCCATAGCATGAGCTGGTCAAGAAGTACCTCGTACTCTGAGTTCAAAGAGGGTCTACAAATGTGTGGTTTTACAGCAAAATCAGCCTACCAGCCAATATGGCAGTTAGGCACATTACTGAAGAAAAAAAAACAAGCCATCCATAGATGGTCAGCCTGCAAGTACCCAACTCATGCATCCACTGTGTGCAGAAAGATAAGATTACTGAAAGTGTTTCTCCCAAAAGAAGGGAGATTTCATTCTGCAGGGTGATATGGTGGTATTAATATCAGTCAGGACATGGGATCAAATGGGTCAGCAAGCCTGACGGTCAAAGGCTGGTAAGGAAAAAATCATAGCTGTGTTAAAATTACTAAACTGCTATGAAGTAATAGAATAGTAGCATAAGGCTACTAATTAACACTTACTAAGCATGAAGTATTGCAGACATAGCAACTAAAAAATTACACCCTTCATTACATCGGTAGACAGGCAGTTCCAGCTCTGATCACCTCATAGAAGCAGACCCAATCCTGACCTGTTTCTGTGATCACTGTAGAACAGGAGAGGTTAGCAAAGTCAGAATATTTATGTTTCTTGTATTTCTGTGTTAAATGTCAAGCAAATAATCACGGATAACTAGGAATCTAATATCCCCTGCATATATTCTTTCTCATGCTGAAAGTTATACATTTGTTGGATGTATTTTTTTCTGCAGTGTTGACTTCAAAAACCTTAGTACACAGTTTTCCTAAATAATTCATAGAAATTTTTTTTCAACTGATTCCTATTAATGAAGTGAAATTTATATTTCATATTTTTTTCTTTCTCTTTCTCTCTGCAAGACCTTGCTTTATGGCTTCTCTACCTGCACCCAATCCCCCCATGCATTTCAAGTAAGGGAGCCAGGCATTCCTGGGCTAAGCAGGAGTCCTACAGCATTCTTGTCTCTGCATGAATGCTGCAGTTAGATGAATCCCAATTAGACCTTCATGGTCTGGTGACAATCAAATGGTAGAAGGTGAGCCAGTTTGCTGGTCATGTCTGGAGCAGACTACCCTCTCTCACTAGGAACACCACCTTGTCTCTTGGCAGCTCTTCCAAACTCCACTATTGCTGTCTCTGCTGTCTCTCAAGGAGTAGCATATAGCAACACTCTAAGTTCTTGACAGTTTGTAAATGTGAATGCACTCAGACAGCACTGCTTTGTAGGCTCAGGCCTAGTGCATGCATGTGGCAAGACAAACTGCCCCCCCCCCCCGAGTATGAGTTAGCAGGCAGGGGGCACTCATTCCCATCCTCCACAGGTACATGTACCATTAACTGAGCTCATGTGCCCTGCACTGTAGGTTCATAGGTAAGTACTAGGCTATCTGCCCAAGGGCATTTATAAGCCTAGCCAGAATGTGTTCGCTTTCGCCACCCCCTTAGATTAGTTCCCTGCACCACTGTCCAGCAGAGCCACTGCAGTGATCCCAGGGGTAAATTTTCTGTTTCCCATACACCTGTCAAGGTTTCTCTTGAAGACTGTTAGTGAGGGGCTCTGCCTGATGTATATTGGAATCCTGTTCCAAAGCATGGGGAGTCTCTGGGACAGGAATCTATCTATTTATCGTTGTGGTGAGGTTTATATCTCTAGAGCGTGTGGCTCTCTGGGATTTGTTTTTTTTTTAAGGTGGACCATGTCCATGAATTCTGGGTTGGACATGGCCTTGTATGTCAGGCAGAGATCACCTCTGAGTAAGCGGTATGCAACTGAGTACAGATGGAGTTTCTTGAGTCGGGCTGCATAGGGCATCTGTTTGAGGCCAGTAATCCTCTTGGTGAGGTACATTTGTGGTCTTTCCAGCTGTTGCAGATTTTTTGTAAGGTACATCCCAAATAGGGCGTTGTATTCTATGATGGGTCTAATGAGTGATGAGTAGAGAGGCACAATAACCTCTTTTGTTCTAGATGCAAACCCTTTTGTGATTAGGTGGGCCACATAGAAGGATTTTCTAACCACCTTGGCAATATGATTATCAAAGGAGGGATTACTATCTACTTGGGACCCAGATCCCTTATTATATTTTCTGTATTTAGGGGGCTACCACCTATGTGGTAGTTTGCAGGTATTTTGTTTTTTCCAAAGGGGATGACTATGCACTTTCTGGCATTTAGCTTGAGGCCATGATTTTGACACCAGGTATCCATCTCAGTGAGACCCATCTGGAGGGTGTCTGTATCAGCCAGAGAATCAGTTATGGCCCCTAGTTTGCATTCGTCTGTGAACTTGGTCAGCCATAATCCTCCATTGCTTGCCTGTACCACTGAGAAGTATATACCAAACAGGAGGGGTCCTAGGACTGAGCCCTGGGGGACGCCACTTGTAACCGGTTTAGAGTTGGACGTAAAGCCTGCAACTCTCACCATGTGGGTTCTATCCATGAGCCGGTTGGCAACCCATCTTGTGATGTAGGGGTTTATGTTTAAGCTGGTGAGCTTGTCTATAATACTAGAATGGGGAATGGTGCTGAAAGCCTTTGCGAGGTCTAGGTAGGCTGTGTGGACCTCCTTTCCCTCATCTAATGCCTTGGTAACCGTCTCAAAGAAATCCACCAGGTTTAGGAGGCATGATCTGCCCTTAACAAAATAGTAGATAAAATAAGTCAATTTACCAAGTGAAATTCAGCAAAAACACCCAGAGAGGTAGATGAACGTAGTTCAGGAAGGCAACAGGATATCCAAACATGTAAAAGGTATAACAATTTAATGAAACAAAACAGAAACATAAGCACTTTCACAGTATTACAATCTGCTTTATCAGACATACATATTAAAGTGCATTAGGCTCTCTTATATACAATAAAACCAAAGAATAACAACCAATGATTAAAATGAAACAATTAATCAATTAAAAACAAATGACTTGAAGTGTGTATGTTTCAAAAAGAACCTCATAATATAACATTTCAATGGCAATTAATGTATGATAAAACCTATACAACTGTTATTACTAAATGCATATAAATAAAAATATATGTAACGATACAAACAGACCTTAATAATGAATTATTTAATCCTTCTAGATTTCAGTAAAGGTTTCAGAGGAACAGCATCATTAAGTCCCCTCCCCCTATGTGCACCTAATCTTAAAATCCATTTAATTTCTAATGTTTCTGTAAGATTAACTATATCACCTAACCTAACATTTACATCTTGTACCTGTAAAACCTGAAAGCGAAATATATGTTTCTCTCCAAATTGTAATGTGTGCTTGGCTAAAGCACTGTAAATATAACCTTTAGTGGTGCAGTACACATGATCCCTAATACGTTCACGTAAAGTGCAATTAGTTTTACCTACATAGAATGAGAGAATTTGGAGAGAAACATACATTTGATGTTGATGCTGTTCCTCTGAAACCTTTACTGAAATCTAGAAGGATTAAATAATTCATTATTAAGGTCTGTTTGTATCGTTACATATATTTATATTTATATGCATTTAGTAATAACAGTTGTATAGGTTTTATCATGCATTAATTGCCATTGAAATGTTATATTATGAGGTTCTTTTTGAAACATACACACTTCAAGTCATTTGTTTTTAATTGATTAATTGTTTCATTTTAATCATTGGTTGTTATTCTTTGGTTTTATTGTATATAAGAGAGCCTAATGCTCTTTAATATGTACGTCTGATGAAGCGGATTGTAATACCATGAAAGCGCTTATGTTTCTGTTTTGTTTCATTAAATTGTTATACCTTTACGTGTTTGGATATCCTGTTGCCTTCCTGAACTACATTCATCTACCTCTCTGGGTGTTTTTGCTGCCCTTAAAGCCAAACTGGGTAGGGTCCAAGGTCTGAAGGTTCCCAATGTCTCTGTTAATGAGTTCCATGATGATGCATTTCATAGCCTTGCAGACCAGCTAGTCAGGCTTATAGGGTGATAGTTCCTGGGGTCCGTTGTGGCTCCACCTTTGTGGAGTGGGATAACTGTTGCTGTGCACCACTCTGTGGCAATGCATTAGCCTGTAGAGGAGGCTGAGTTTGGGAACAGTGTGTGTTTGGGGTGAGGGGTTAGTTCATTTTGGAGCTCTTGTAAGACACAGCCTGGGACAACGTCCCATCCCATTGAAGCTGTGTTTTTGGCTTTGGATAGGGCTGTATATCTGGTATATTCTTCTGTAGACAGGGATTTATCCCCCTACACCATGGAGATGGCTCATGCCATTTAACAGCAGCATGTCTCTCCCAGTATACTTCATCATGTTGTAAAGCAAGTAACATTTCGCTGATTGACTCACTTGTTGTACTATATCTATGGTAAGATTGCCATTCTTGTTGTACAACTGCCGCAAAAAATGGATTTTTTTTTTCTCTCTCTCATTCAAGAAACACCCTTCCTATACATGTTAGGAAAAGCTTTTTTTTATAGGTCAATAACCATATATACATAGATTGCATTGATAAATGACTTATGTAATCCTGCAGGACTGATATATGGTAACAAGCACATACCAAAGCCTTTTGTCATTCAGAAACATCCCTCTGTACCAAGGAGTACTGACCTAAAGTGGCGGTGTACCTGTGTCATTCATGTACATGGTTGGTCAGCCAGCCATTTTCCACAATTCGCAAGAGTGAATTGTAGACCACAATATGTAGTATGTGCAAATTTTATGGTTGTACAACCACAGACTGTTGCTACATTAGACAGGAATAATATTGTTGAGGTGTTACGGACTGCAATGTCGGGTGCAGCACAACAGTGCATGTCCTCTACATACACTTACTAATGTAGCCAATTTAACACAACTGCATATTGTGCTACAGTGCTGTACACATATATAGTGCAGCATGACCACCACTCATCACCCACTAATGAGAGACGCAGCACCCATGGCTTTTCCCCTTCATAAGTAACTGTCTTTTACCACATAGTCATGGCCAATGAACATGAAATGTCTATGAATCACAGTTGGCTGTGACCATGGTCTGCAACGGAACTTGGAGTAACTGATACAACAGTGCAGTTCTACCTCTACAGTTTGGAATGTTTCAGGACGGTGTCTCCCTGCATTCTGACTCATTAGCTAAACCTCCTTCTGGCATGAAGGGGAGAAATAAATCATAAGGATAGACCTTATCAGAAATTCGTGCATGTCCCTGTGAATTCATCCATTAGATTCTTAAAGTTTCCGTCAGTCCATATGTTTATATCGATGCAGTTGTTTAATGCCCCCTTTCTTTAAACATCTTGTTTATTTTTGAATTAATTTAATTACTATTAGGAAAAGGGTAAAGGCAGTAGATCTTTTTGTTGCACACGCCCCCTTGATCTTTATTATTGTTAGTCCATCGACTAGCATCAGGAATTCATTCCTGATTCCATGCTGAATGCCTACGGGGATAATTATTATGTATAACATGTTCACCATTATTGTTAATAGAATTATTTATTATTCTGGGCCAAGTAAAGACTTGCTAATGTCCAAAATCATATAAGTCTCTAGTTAACTTCTTTTTCTTCTGTTCTAGTAATCTAGTTTCATACCTTGAAATTTTCTCAATAAGTTCATTTACATATAGCTCAGTCGAATCAAACCCTTGAATAGTGAATAGTTCATGTTGTCGCTTCAATATATCAGTTGATAGTGTAGTTTCGATGGGCTTGAAAAAATCTATTAACAGTTGCATATATGCCTTGCTTGTATTTAAATTAAGTTGTTGCCATTTAGCTAACAGTTCTGGATAAAAATTACCATAAGTAGGCATGGTTAAAGTTCTCAAACCTCTCGGTATTACATTTAAATTCAAACAAGCTTCCAAATGGTATCTCTGAAACTGTAACCGCCTGAATCTATAAAAGTCATTCTCCAAGTCTCTCTTCAGAGCACGTACCTGCATATCGTCAATGATTTTATTAGGTTCATTATGTTGAAGCCTTACAAGTTCTGCTTGCAACAAAGGATTTAGAGCTTCCAACAAAGCCCCTTTCAGTCTCGAATCTGCATTCAATTCACCTTGTGCTCCCTGTAAGCGCACTTCTGCTCCTTCCATGGCTCAAAATGATGTAAGCACAGCCCCAAACACAATAGTAGATAAAATAAGTCAATTCACCCAGTGAAATTCAGTAAAAACACCCAGACAGGTAGATGAACGTAGTTCAGGAAGGCAACAGGATATCCAAACATATAAAAGGTATAACAATTTAATGAAACAAAACAGAAACGTAAGCGCTTTCACGGTATTACAATCTGCTTCATCAGACATACATATTAAAGTTCATTAGGCTCTCTTATATACAATAAAACCAAAGAATAACAACCAATGATTAAAATGAAACAATTAATCAATTAAAAACAAATGACTTGAAGTGTGTATGTTTCAAAAAGCACCTCATAATATAACATTTCAATGGCAATTAATGTATGATAAAACCTATACAACTGTTATTACTAAATGCATATAAATAAAAATATATGTAACAATACAAATAGACTGTGGTGGTGGTGCTGCGGTAGCATTTTCACCTCACAGTTAGACGTTGCCCATTAGATTCTTAGTTAGAGCGTCTTCTGTGTGTCGACATGCAAAGGTTGTGCATTAGGCCCAGCAAGCCAGCACATAAAAATCTACTGCCAATCATTAGCGGACCGGAGTTCCACTGTGGCAACCCCTAACCGGGAAAAGCCGAAAGACACAAACAAACAGACCTTAATGATGAATTATTTAATCCTTCTAGATTTCAGTAAAGGTTTCAGAGGAACAGCATCATTAAGTCCCCTCCCCCTATGTGCACCTAATCTTAAAATCCATTTAATTTCTAATGTTTCTGTAAGATTAACTATATCACCTAACCTAACATTTACATCTTTTACCTGTAAAACCTGAAAGCGAAATGTATGTTTCTCTCCAAATTGTAATGTGTGCTTGGCTAAAGCACTGTAAATATAACCTTTAGTAGTGCAGTACACATGATCCCTAATACATTCACGTAATGTGCAATTAGTTTTACCTACATAGAATGAGAGAATTTGGAGAGAAACATACATTTCGCATATAGTTAATCTTACAAACATTCGAAATTAAAAATTAAGATGTTGATGCTGTTCCTCTGAAACCTTTACTGAAATCTAGAAGGATTAAATAATTCATTATTAAGGTCTGTTTGTATCGTTACATATATTTATATTTATATGCATTTAGTAATAACAGTTGTATAGGTTTTATCATGCATTAATTGCCATTGAAATGTTATATTATGAGGTTCTTTTTGAAACATACACACTTCAAGTCATTTGTTTTTAATTGATTAATTGTTTCATTTTAATCATTGGTTGTTATTCTTTGGTTTCATTGTATATAAGAGTGCTCAGTGCACTTTAATATGTACGTCTAATGAAGCGGATTGTAATACCATGAAAGCGCTTATGTTTCTGTTTTGTTTCATTAAATTGTTATACCTTTTACGTGTTTGGATATCCTGTTGCCTTCCTGAACTACATTCATCTACCTCTCTGGGTGTTTTTGCTGCCCTTAAAGCCAAACTGGGTAAGGTCCAAGGTCTGAAGGTTCCCAATGTCTCTGTTAATGAGTTCCATGATGATGCACTCCATAGGCTTGCAGACCAGGCTAGTCAGGCTTATAGGGTGATAGTTCCCGGGGTCCGTTGTGGCTCCACCTTTGTGGAGTGGGATAACTGTTGCTGTGCACCACTCTGTGGGTACATAGCCTGTAGAGAGGCTGAGTTTGAACAGTGTGTTTAGGTGAGGGGTTAGTTAATTTTGGAGCTCTTGTAAGACACAGCCTGGGACACCGTCCGGTCCCATTGAAGCTGTGTTTTTGGCTTTGGATAGGGCTGTTTTAACCTGTGTGTCAGTGATTGATGAGGCCCTACATTCTTCTGGTATATTCTTCTGTAGACAGGGATTTATCCCCCTACACCATGGAGATGGCTCATGCCATTTAACAGCAGCATGTCTCTCCCAATATACTTCATCCTGTTGTAAAGCAAGTAACATTTCTCTGATTGACTCAGTTGTTGTACTATATCTATGGTAAGATTGCCATTTTGTTGTACAAGTGCTGCAAAAAAATTGATTTTTTTTCTCTCTCTCTCCTTCAAGAAACATGTTAGGAAAAGCTTTTTTATAGGTTAATAACCATATATATATAGATTGCATTCATAAATGACTTCTGTAATCCTGCAGGACTGATATATGGTAACAAGCACATACCAAAGCCTTTTGTCATTCAGAAACATCCCTCTGTACCAAGGAGTACTGACCTAAAGTGGCGGTGTACCTGTGTCATCCATGTACATGGTTGGTCAGCCAGCCATTCCCCACAATTCGCAAGAGTGAATTGTAGACCACAATATGTAGTATGTGCAAATGTTATGGTTGTACAACCACAGACTGTTGCTACATTATGCAGGAATAATACTGTTGAGGTGTTATAGACTGCAATGTCAGGTGCAGCACAACAGTGCATGTCCTCTACATACACTTACTAATGTAGCCAATTTAACACAACTGCATATTGTGCTACAGTGCTGTACACATATATAGTGGAGCATGACCACCACTCATTATAACTGTTACACAGGTGATGGCATGAATCACCCACTAATGGGAGACGCAGCACCCATGGCTTTTCCCCTTCATATGTAACTGTCTTTTACCACACAGTCATGGCCAATGAACATGAAATGTCTATGAATCACAGTTGGCTGTGACCATGGTCTGCAACGGAACTTGGAGTAACTGATACAACAGTGCAGTTCTACCTCTGCAACAGCAGGCAGAATGTTTCAAGGAGGGAATTGTGCTACCCATGCATATGATGCAGCTCAACTTAGCACATAAAACCCTCCCTGCTGTGCTACCAGGGAGAGAAATATTACACAATTCATAAGGATAGGACAGGTCTGTACATGGTAGAACAGTAAAGCGGCATGTCCCATGAACTGAATTTCATTCCAACCGCATATCGGATAAAGTACGTACCTAGGAGTGCACACTATGTTTATCATTCTGATGGCATGCTTTTGTTTTTAATGCACTAAATAGATTTAAACATGTTCTTTGGTTTAAGATATCCTTGAACTAAACTATAAATACTTACACATATCTTGGCATTTTAAAGGAACGTTTTCATCATGTTTAATTGTTATGCAATTCTTTTAAAAAATAAATCATTGTGTGTTGCACCCTAGGCCACAATGTGGTAAGAAGAGGTGTTGTATTTTTCAGCCATCAGATCTTTACAACTGCAATATGTCCCATGTATTTGGGAGTGTCACGAAGCCAATTAAGTTTACAAGTGAAAAAGGCAACATTTGGAACTGTAACCTTTTATCACAAAATTGATGATTTTTATAAGGAAAATGGGAAAACATTTTCACTAAAACAGATGTTCTTTTAAATCAGGACACAAATTATACGCAGATGCAGTTCATTACTGCCTGTTGAGAGTATCATGTGATTCTTTCCTGCTCAAGAGTATCTTGTGATTTCTCTCTCTCTCTCTCTCTCTCTCTCTCTCTCTCTTTTTTTAACAGGATTCTATGTACAGTGACTGTGCAGTACAAACTCCAAGTGCTGCATCTTTTGCAATAGTTGACTGTGCTACACAACTATGTGCTCTAAACAACATGTGGGAAAGGTGCTTAACAAAGTTCTGTTAAACACCTTTCAGAGATTTTATGCTCTAGTCTCATACTATAGTTATAAAAGCTCACCATAAAAAAGTGTTGGAAAGCTGAAATAGCTTTAAAAGCTGGAGCATAATTTGTGTTGCCAAACTTCCTTTTTGTGAGCTACAGTATGAAACACTTTACAGCTTTTAAAGCTGCTGTGTAAAGCACATTGCATCTTTTAAGGCTATTTCGGGAATGGAGACAGACTTCACTTCTGGCCACTTAATGCAAGGCAGTGTTATGTTGTAAATTATACAAAACACTTCATAGTCCTACAATTTCTGTGTGTGTGTGTGTGTGTGTGTGTGTGTGTGTGTGTGTGTGTGTGTGTGTGTGTGTGTGTGTGTGTGTGTGTGTGTGTGTGTGTGTGTGTGTGTGTGTGTGTGTGTGTGTGTGTGTGTGTGTGTGTTTGTGTGTGTGTGTGTGTGTCTTTCCCCTCTGTCTCTCTATATATTTTCTAGTACATGGGAGTAGCTAAAGCTCCATATAATACACAAAGCAGTACATCTGCATTAAGGCTTTCAAAGCTGCCTCTACACTTTTCTTTCTTTCTCTCTCTCTTTCTAAAAACAATTCTGATTGAGTCTGATCATAATGAAGTCATTATATAACCTCTAAATGGATGTCAAGATTCTCCCCCTCAAGCTTCATTCTACTTTGTTCTTCATTCTGACATGCATTTCTCAATCATATAACAGTTTGGTTATGGCACAAGCCTACATAATTTTCTACAATACCTAGTTTAACATACTAGTTAAACTAGTTGAAAAGATCCAGCAACAGTTTCTTTGCAAGTGGTCTTTTATTTTTTCTCGAGTGGTGTGCAACTATAGTACATTTAAGTAAGGGGGTCTTTGTCCCCTTGTAAAAACTGCACTTAAAAATGTTTTTAAGCTGAAAATATGTCCATTTTTTATCTGGGTGAACCTTCTTAGAGCTGCAACTTGATTAGATTAAGATGAAGTGCAGGAATGTTGTGGATGAGCCCTGGGCCATGTTTTATTAAACGGCTTCATATCCCATTAGCAATAGCAGAACCGGATCATGGCCAAATGGGGCCTTAGGCAAGGTGATGGATCAGGGCCCCCACAGCTGCCCTGCCACAGCTGTTCCAGTGTCCCATTACTTGGCTATTTTCCTAAATTGCGGTAAACACTGTTCAAACCTGTCAGTGTTCATGCTAATTTCTTCTTTACTTCTACAATAACAACTGATATTTTGATTTAATTTAAAACTTTTATTTCAAATTTTATAGCACAAACACTGACAGCCATTTGTTAAACAAAACAATATAGTGTCACAATGAAAACAAACATAACATGAGCAACAGTAAACTTCTCTGCCTTTGAAACTCCCATTCATTAAACCTGCATTAAAACCCACATTAATAGAAATGCATCTGGCTAGTGGTGGATTAGGTTTACCTTTGAGCTGTTTTCAAACCATGGGTCCTTTACATTCATTTTAGGACCATTCAAATATGCCTGCGTTCTTTGATTCCCCTTCCTGATTGTATTAAATTTCAAACCATGGGTCCTTTACATTCATTTTAGGACCATTCAAATATGCCTGCGTTCTTTGATTCCCCTTCCTGACTGTATTAAATTACATTCCTTTTATAATACAGCATCACTTGTTTGAGTGTGCTTTAAATTTGTAGTTTTCAACATTTTTTCCAGTAAACAATGAGACAAAATGTGTGAACCAATAATGACATAACTACTAATTTTAAAACATTCTAACCACAGAAGGCCACCCAAACTTCTGCCATTGCAGTCCACCAAAATCAGTCAATATGCACAATCTCTGCAGAAGTAAAAGTCATCTGAACCATTCTACATTAATGAGAATTGTAACTAATGAATAGGTTCCTGCTGGCAAATAACTTTTAATTTCAGTGTTTCATCTACAAATTCAGTGTCTGTTGCCCTTGAAGAATAAATTGCCTATATAACATTAAAAAATGGTGTACTGGTAATATTGCAATAGAGAATGGCTAGAGAAATGACAGCAGATTCATATTTACTAGGCATATTATCCAAAGGAGGACTCACTCAGGATTGCAGCACCCCCAACCCCCTTTATGCTGCACAGTAGTGTCAGCAATCAGTCTGCCTGTTGTGGGAAGAAAACCCGCAACCTTCTGCACCAAAAGCAAGAATGCTACTTGTTGCACCAGTGGCACTGAACAACACAGCTCAAAAACTCTGTGACTGCAACTGACAGACTATAATCCTCAGTGATTACCAATAAATAAATAAATAAAAGTAAAGGAGACTTGGCAGTTAGTGTGGAGGTTTAAGGCACTTGCCTGCCCTTAATTACTAAGGTTCAGTATTTGACTCCTAACAGAGTCACTTAACTGGACAGTGCCCCTACTGGGGCATTTCATACATACACACACACACACACACACACACACACACACACACACACACACACACACACACACACACACACACACACACACACACACACACACACACACACACACACACACCTCCAGCTGTTCTAAAGGAAGGAGCAACTGTGCACTTACCAAACTGGCTCCATCCTGCATATCCATCTGCATCTTTCCCACAGACATTGCCATACTTAAATCTCCCATGCGAGTTTACTTGATGGACATTGCCAGCTACTTCTTAAATCTCCCACATGGTGTGGGTTTAAAGGACATTAGATGTTGTTGTAATGAGGAGGTTTCTGGGGTTTACGGAAGTCGCAAGGTAAGGAAGTTCTCCCATGATGTCTTAATGCTCGCTGTGTTTATGAATCTCACAGTTTTTTGTTTAGTTTTTTTCTTACTGAATAATTTTTTTCTTTATTTTTATAGAAAAGCTGGGACCCTTCAGCCATCACGAGCCCTAGGCAGTTGTCTCGGTCGCCTAGTTCTGGATCTGGCTCTGAGTACTGATAGCATTGCTGCTGTCAATAAGGCTGTTTTTGTGAAATATTTTCAATATTTCAGCATCAGCAACTAATGAAGGAAAAGTAAAGGCAGATGGGGAACTAACCCTTTTCATAATCATGCAGGTTAGGATAAGCAAATAAGAGGGTAAATATGGCAGTTCACTAGAGAAAGAACTTGTCTAATATAACACTTCCAAAGCAGGCATAGTGCATGATATACTGCAGGCCCAACTTACCTGAACTCAAACTGTCTGTCATTTGAGCTTTCTTTTAGCCTTTCCCTCACTCTGTGAAAGCATTTCTGATATTGCTCATTCAGATGAATACATTCTTGGACCTTCTGCAGAAACTCTTCTCTAAAAGTAATGTGAAAAAATAAGTTTTACTTCCTTTGAACACTCAAACCATCGACTGGTTGTATTTAAATGTTGATACATTCCAGTCTAATGATAAATATACTGATTTACTTTACATAATAGCTGGAACAAAATATGAGCCTAAATGCTTCCTCATCATCAAATACTTCAGAAGCAGCAAAATATCAAACAGGAACTGCTAAAATAAAAAGTATTTGATAAAGCTGACAATACAGATTCCATCAATGAAAGTGCACTAAACAGATGAATGAGAGTAAAGTCTGGCATCAGGAAACCCATAAAATGACAGGATTCTAAAAACAGCACTGGTAATCTAACACATTTGTCTAAACATGATAACATGGGGGGCATTTATTGCCCATTCACCATACCGTTAGTTATTTTCTAGTGCACGGTACGTAATGAAAGCAAATATTTTCCCAGGTATGGCTCGATGGTCTACCTTTAATTGTAAATTGCTCCATAAAGTGATACATAACTATTTATATGCTGATCTTTTATAGAGAAGTGATGTGTCCATATTCTTTATTGTTGATGTTTGTGTATTTCGTTGCTTGTTTGTTTATTAACCAACTTAATATTCTTGTCCAGGAGCCATTTTCAGCCATGACCAGGCCAGTGACACAAAACAGTAATAAGTACCAAAACAAAAATAAAAATAAAGAATAATAATAATAATAATACAGACTCAACATTTCAGCCAGATGTGATTTAGAGCTTACTTAGGCAGACAGTAATTTTGCTGCTAAATGTACTATTTAAAGAAGTTGTTTATGTTTTGTTTGTCATCACATCATATAGTGCATCAGTTGGAAAGTAGTTTAAACTACTTATGGAAAAATATCACTTCATTTTTTAATCACTTGTAAATCTTGATCTGAAGTACATGCTTCAATTTTGTGTTTGTTTCTTTGCTTTAAACTCCACTTACCTGGGTATTTTGGTGTTTTCAGTACAAGGACAGCATATAAAGAAGCTTGTTTACAATCTTTGGGACAGTGTTATACACGTTATTATGTGCTTTTTTTTTTTTTAAACACCATTTTATTTACAACTTTGTGCATGGTAACAATACGTGTGCTGCATTCTCACTGAAATTTTACACATCATTCTACATTTATCAGCTAAAACTTAATATAGTAATACTCACCTTTTATGAAATGGTGCATTTAAATTCACCCTCACTAATACTGATCGCACAAACTCTACCTTAAAATATCCAGTTTGATATGTTAAAAAGTCATCCCAACCATCTTCAGCAATTCTTTAATTTATGCATCTTTTTTGTCAAAATAATCTCATTTTATAAAACTTAAACTCATAGGTTCATAGGTAGGTACTAGGCTATCTGCCCGAGGGCATTTATAAGCCTAGCCAGAGTGTGTCGGCTTTCGCTGCCTCATTGATTAATTAAGTGAGCCTCTGTCAAGCAGAGCCAATTAAGTGATCCCAGGGGTGAGTTTTCTGTTACCGATCCACTCATCAAGGTTTCTCTTGAAGAGTGTTAGTGAGGGGCTCTGCCTAATGTAGTTAGAAATTTTGTTCCAAAGCATGGGGAGTCTCTGTGACAGGAATCTATCCCTCCAGCATGTTCTATTTATTTTTGTGGTGAGGTTTAGCTCACTAGAGCGAGTGGCTCGCAGTGACTTGGATTTCTTTAGGTGGAGCATGTCCATCAATTCTGAGTTGGACATGGCTTTGTAAGTCAGGCAGAGATCACCTCTGAGTATGCTATATGCCACTGAGTACAGCTGGAGTTTTTCCAGTCAGGCTGCATAGGACATATATTTGAGGCCAGTAATCCTCTTGGTGAGGTACTTTTGTGGTCTTTCCAGCTGTTGGAAGTGTCTTGTGAGGTACATCCCAAACGGGGCATTGTACTCTATGATGGGTCTGATGAGTGACGAGTAGAGGGGCACTATAACCTATTTATTTCTAGATGCAAACCCTTTAGTAATTAGATGGGCTACATAGAAGGATTTCCTAACTACTTTGGCAATATGATTGTCAAAGGAGAGATTACTATCTACCTGGGTCCCCAGATCTCTTATTACCTCTTCTGTATTAAGGGGGCTGCCACCTATGTGGTAATTCATGGGTGTTTTGTTTTTCCCAAACGGGATGACTATGCATTTTTTGGCATTTAGCTTGAGACCATGGCTTTGACACCAGGTGTCCATCTCAGTAAGGCCCTTTTGGAGAATGTCCATGTCAGCCGGAGAGTCAATTATGGCTCCCAGTTTGCAGTCATCAGCAAACTTGGTTAGCCATAGTCCTCCTGTGTTTGCCTGTACTTCTGCAAAGTATATGCTGAACAGTAGGGGTCCCAGGACCGAGGCTTGTGGGATACCACTTGTGACTGGTTTAGAGTCGGACCTGGAGCCTGCTATTCTTACCGTGTGAGTTCTGTCTGTAAGCCAGTTGGCAACCCATCTTGTGACGTAGAGGTTTGTGTTCATGCTGGTGAGTTTTTCTATAATTCCAGAGTGGGGAATGGTGTCAAAAGCCTTGGCGAGGTCAAGGTAGGCTGTGTGAACTACCTTACCCTCATCTATGGCCTTGGTGACTGTCTCGAAGAAGTCAGCCAGGTTTAGTAGGCATGATCTGCCCTTAACAAAGCCGAACTGGGTCAGGTCAAGTGTTTGGAGGTTCCCAATGTCTTTGTTAATGAGTTCCATGATGATGTGCTCCATAGCATTGCAGACCAGTCTAATCAGGCTTATGGGGTGATAGTTACCAGGGTCAGTTGTGGCTCCTCCTTTGTGGAGCACAATAACTGTTGCTGTGTGCCACTCTATGGGCACGTAGCCTGTGGAGAGGCTGAGGTTGAACAGTGTGTTTAGGTGGGGGATTAGTTCATTCTGTAGTTCGTGCAAGACACAGTCTAGGACACCATCTAGACCCATTGACACTGTGCATTTGGCTTTTGAAAGGGCTGTTTTCCCCTGTGCATCTGTGATTTCTGGGACACTACACTTATCTGGTATTGTTGTGGGCCCTTTTGGGGGTGAGAGGGGGGTAAAGATTGCACTGAATCTATCTGCTAGAATGTTGGCAATATCAGTGGGTTCAGTATATTTTGTGCTATTTTGCAGGGTGAGAAGGGGGGTGAAGATTGCACTGAATCTATCTGCCAGAATGTTGGCAATATCAGTGGGTTCAGTATATTTTGTGCTATTTTGCACTAGCTCAGAGCATATCTGCGAGTTGCCACTTAGATTCTTGACATAGCTAAAGAAGGCTTTGTGGTTATCTTTTGAATCCTTGGCTATTTTTCTTTCGAAGTTAGCCTTGGAGGATTTTATGAGGGACCTTAGTTTCTTACTGATACTGATCAGGGATGTCTTTCCTTCTTGGGATTTTCTTTTTTTCTGAACTAGTTTCCTCCTCCTATTGTATAGCCTGTTTATGTCAGGGGTCCACCACACTGGTTTCCTTCTCTTAAGGGAGTGAGTCTTGGTTTTGCTAGGGATGGCATGATCCATGCATCCTTGTAGGTGCTCATAGAGTGCATTTGTAAAGGTTCCTGCATCTTGGACACTGTTATCCTTTAGCATGGGGGCTATGAAACTTACCACCTCTGTCTTAAGTAAGGTGAAGTTTGCTATAGAAAAGTTTTTCACTGTGGTTTCCTCGGTTGATGAATATGGATACACCCCCTTCTTTTGTGTTTCGGTCCATGTTCTGTGGCTGAAATGTGTGGTATGAGTTGTAGCCCGGTAGTGCTGGGGTGCTGTGTGAAGCCTTTAACCAGGTTTCAGTTACTGCACAGATGTCGACGTTCTCCATACTGAGAAGTGCTTCGAGCAAGTGCATTTTGAGATTTAAACTCCTGGCGTTAAGTAGCATAACCCTCATTTTTTATTTTTTATTTTATTTGTGCTGTTTACGGAGGTGGGTTTGACTTTTGAGCCTTGCCGAAAAAAGGTACTATGGGGGCAGCAAGAGCCTTGGCCAGTATTCAAAAGCCTAGGGGTGACAGGTGCAAGCCATCTCTTGTGAAGCAATGAGGCCTGTCGAGCATGTCATCCCAGGCTGACGGACACTGGATCGCCTTTGAATGACACCAGAAGCTTAGCCAATTGTTGAAATTGATCATTTATTTCTTTATACTGCGGTACCATTCTTGGTGAGGGCAGGATGCTACTCAGGGTCAGGGTCATACCCGCCTGGGCTACATGATCAGAGAGCTCTTCCATGTCTCTTTTCATGTAGTCCAGGGAGGTACATCTCAGGTCATTCACATCAACATGAACAATGACAGAGTCATACTTGTACTTGGTCTGGAGTGACCTGAATGCTTGTGTTATGTGGCGGATTCTGGCTCCCGACAGGCAGCTAACAGTAACCTTCTCCTTGTCCAGCCTAGTGAGTGGGACATCAGTGTGTCTGACTATAGAGTTGATTATTACTAGTGTGTTAGGTATGTTATTTCGCCTTAAGGGCTGTGATTGTGCGGCACACTGATTTTGTGTTTTATGTGTTGTCTGGTTTGTGCCTGGAGGTGCAGGGTTTTTGGAGGTCTGCTTTGGAGGTCTGTGATACTTTTGCAGGTTTTTATTTAGAGCCTCCGAGTATGATTTTGTGTATTTATGTGTATTTTTTGCCAGTGCTGGTTTAGTATGTCTGTGTGAGGCTGGATGTGTGGTGCAAGTGTTAACCTTCTCCTCATGACTGCCTGTTCCAGTCTTGGGTGGAGAGAGCTTTGCCTCCAATTTAGCTATATAATTGCATCTCTCACATATGTTAATGTTTTGTGGTAGGAGGAGGGGGTTGTCTGTGTACATGAAGCAGTTGTGACATTGCCTCAGGATACCCAGGTTCACCAGCTGGACTGGAGAGTATATCTGAAATTGCCTGAATAGTAGGGTGAGCTGCTTAGTCGCTTGGTTGGTGAGGGGTGAATAATGTGCCTTGTCCTGCTGGGCAATCAAGTGTCGGGGTATATTAGTGCCTGCTATTAGTTCTGAGCAAATGCTGGACTGTAGGATGCTTTTTAAGCGCTTAGGTTGAGAGTTAGACTACTTTCAAAGGAAAAACTGAAAAGGAGACTTGTGGAGCTGGGATAAATTTAGTCCTAGCTAACCGGCGCTGCCCAGATGTGCAAAACCATGCAAACGAGGTTTTTACAGCAGGGAAATGAAAGAGATAGAAATTAGCCAAAAATTGCCTATAAACTACTAACTTCTGGGCTGGAACCACTCCTCCAGGGACAGATGGCTGCAAAAAGCTCCCTCTCTCACAGGTGAACAGAGAAACCTCCCTCTATCCAAGTAAGGTTTGGACAACTCAGAAAATTGTAACACAGCCCTGAATTCAGCACTAGCCTAAAAACTAGACTATACTAGCTTAGAAAAGTGGAAAACAATGATTTTTTTAAAAAAGATAAGGCAAAAACAGTAAAAAATACACTTAAAACAGCTTTAAATGACTACAAACAGTAAAATACACTTAAAACAGCTTTAGATGAATACAAGCAATCAGAAAAGGCTTTTAAACAAATTACCCAATTAACCAGTAAAAAAAATCTCAAAACTGAGCCCTGTTCCTGTAGTCTTCAATCAGACAAGTTCTAACTGCACACTCCTGCCAAAAAAAGGCCTGGATTAGTGCTCAAGTTATACAAACAAAGCTAGATTTAGCAGGCCTGGATCTAGTCAAACAGTTCAAATATGAGTCCAGCCTCTCCTCCCACAAGAGTGCAGACCACGAACCTTCTTAATGTAAAATAACTGGCCTGAAGCCCAAGTGCTTAAACCAGAACTAATACACGTTTAGAATAACAGACACTGAGCCTTCAATCATCAGTTCCCAACTTAGAAGGATGTAAGCTACCTGTCCTGCCACAACAATGCAGACCACAAACCTTCTTAATGTAAAACAACTGGTCTGAAGCCCAAGTGCTTAAACCAAAAGGCTTAGAAAGATAGTTACACCAAGCAATAATAAATACAATTGAGTACTTTTAAGATGACGCAAAAGCAAAATAAAGTAGGAAGAAACAGAAATGCAGTAAAAGCAGATGAAAAAATTGCAAATTTCTTTTTTTTTTTTTTGAGTGAGCAAATGAGATGGGCCCAGGAGGAATATCCAAATGCAAATTTACAAGAGGGGTGGGCAGTTTCAAAGCCACCAAGATTAACATCAAAACAAAAGCAGGGAGGGAGGGTGGGTGGGGAACTAACTAAAAAAGCAGAGCCACAACTTCCAGCTAGATAGTATTCAATGCAACACAAATAAATCAAATTAAATGCTGTATTATTTGAAAAAGTGCAGATAA
>NC_056731.1:163019387-163091887 GCF_019279795.1 Protopterus annectens
CTGATTGGTGACCTTTATGAAAAGAGAAGTCATATGTTCTGATGTGTTGTAGTACTTAGATGTTGTGTAGATCATACGAATACTGTTCATCAAGCTGGGGATGTGTTCCACCATTGTTGCCTGTTAACGTGGAAAGAAAAAGAAATTACAGACTTTTGTAGCTAACATTTTTTAGTCACTTGTTACTTGGGTATATTATATTCAAATGACAATGAATGCCAAGTATGTATTTTGTAAATGAAAAGGATACAATAGGCGCAATTGTCATTCTCCAAGGGATTTTAGGATTAGCATTAGTCAGATTAAATGAACTGTGAACCAACCGTAATGCAAAGAGGTGTATGTGCACTGAAAACACTGTTTTGCATATTGTATTAGATTGTGGGTTTAAACGTCACAACTTATTACAACTCTTAGACAGTACTACAGCTGCCTTCCTGAATGTAATTAGAAGGTAAATGTATTGTTTAAAATGGCTAAGAAAATTAAATCCACTGAATGATAAATAGGCTACAGTATGAAGTCATGGAGAAAGCTTAAGTTAACCAAATATTAAGTGCATGTATTTCATCTGCAGGTTTTTTCCCTTTAGTTTAACACATCTGACAGCTTGGTGTTCACAAGCAGTTGTCTTGTCCTTCCCACAATAAGTCTGATTCATCACTAATTCTAAAGAATGAAATTCCTAACTTCATGGCACAGAGGTACAAAAGTCTGTAGTGAAACACAGATGACTTAAGATCATCTTATGGCCTCTACACTGGAGGTGCTAGTTAGGAAGGGTAGCAGTGCAGGGCTATACTATATATATATATATATATATATATATATTTCTGAGGGGTGGGAGGAAGCCACGTCTGCTTTAATACAAAGTCCAGCTATCACTGCAGAGCAGTAGAAATACCAGGATGTATGTACCCACCAATCATATTCCTGCACTGTAGAAATACCAGCATGTATGTAACCACCAGTCATACTCTTGCGCTATAGAAATACCACCATGTAGGTACCCACCAATCATACCCTTGCACTGTAGAAATACCAAGGTGTATGCACCCACCAATCATATTCCTGCACTGTAGAAATACCAGGGTGTATGCACCCACCAATCATATTCCTGCACTGTAGAAATACCAGGGTGTATGCACCCACCAATCATACTCCTGCACTGTAGAAATAGTAGGGTGTATGTACCCACCAATCATATTCCTGCACTGTGGAAATACCAGGGTGTATGTACCCACCAATCACATTCCTACACTACAGGCAGAATTAAATGTATGTGAAGAAACTATGTTGAACTGTCTTTTTCTCAGTTTCATACTCTCACACACCTTTGATAAATCTTTTCTCTATAGTTAAGTTTTGAAATGTACAGTTTGGGTAGTACATTGATAAATAGGTCACTAAGTTCTAACTGAACTGCTGTAACCACATGGTAATATTTGCTACTGCCCATAACTATATGTATATATAAATATATATATATATATATATATATATATATATATATATATATATATATATATATATATATATATTATTGTCATTTAGGTGACTGGATGGTGCATTCATCACACAGAAAACAGACTGGTAGAGCTGATCAAAAATCAGCTGATTGCACATTGCCAGCTTTTTTTCAGTGTGAGATTGTGGTACAGTAGGGATCAGAGAATTTGTTCTTTTCCCCACTGTAGTGCAATCTTGGAGTCCGTATATCAAATACTTAAAATCTAACAAGAACTGGGAGCAAGAGCTGGACCATGGCTCTATGAAGTGTTGCTTCAATTGTTATTTAAAGGAGTTCAGATTACAGGGTTTTTTTTCTTATAGGAAGTGGGATAGAATGCTGCATTTGAGATAGTAGATAAGAATAAAACCATCTTAAGGGATACAAAACAATTTTTGAATGAATTGTATGATTTTTTCCTAACATATGACAAGTGTTTGAGTAATGTTAAATTGGTAACTATGGACGTCCTTTCTTTGTTTACGTCCATATCTAACAATTTGGGAATAAATATTTTGAGAGAATATCTAACTATGGAAGGGTCTTATGATCAGAGTAAAATAGAATTGATATGTCTCCTAATGGAGCAGATACTCTTTAACAATGTATTGATGTTTGAACACACACTATACCTACAAAAAGATGGCGTAGCAATGGGCACTTCTAGCGCAAACAGCTACGCTAATTTAGTTAGGGGAAAATGGGAGAATAAATGGGTAAAAAATGAGCAGTGGGGATCAATAATATTTTATAAACAATTTGTGGATGACTTGTTCCTGTTGTGGGATGAGAACCAGGTAGAATTAGAGAGGTTCTTTTATGAAGCAAACACTAATACTAGTTTTCTGAGCTTTGAAACAAAGGTGTCGGATAAAGAAATTAACTTTCTCAATGTTAAACTAATTAAAACAGAAGAGGGGGAGATTACCAATAAACTATACAGAAAGGACTGTCATAGAAACACAATTTTACATAGAGGAAGTATGCACCCCGGACACATTTTTAACAATGTAGTTAAAGGACAGACATTGAGAATGTCTAGATTAAAAGCGAATGAAGAAGATTTTGAACATGAAGTGGCAGACCTCAAGCAAAGATTTAGAGAGAGAGGTTACGCAGATGAATGCGATGTTTTGGTAGGAGAAGGTGTCAAATTAAGGGCCACTGTTGGTAAACCATATTTTGCAGGAAGGGTGGATGATGATGTAGTTAGCCGACAAGAAAAAAGAAAAGTAGTAAGGGTTCCCACACAGTATTCTAGTAATATGTCCATTGTGACAGGAATAATTAAGAAACATTGGCCCATTTAAACACATGATGCTAAGATAAAGGAGATAGTAGGAGGAGATCCTAGCTTCTCTTTTAAGAATAAGAAATCCCTAAAAAGATACCTATGCTATCCTAGAGACGATAAGGGAGGTAAAGAAGGAGAAAGCAGCCCTAATAGAAGGAACTATACCATGTAGAAAATGCAACCAATGTAAATTTATACACACTAGCAACACTTTTTCTCATCCTGACACTGGCAGAATATTTACATTTAACGTACAGGCTACTTGTCACACTAAAAATATTGTATACTTAGCTGTATGTGATATCTGCTCGAATTTTTATGTAGGTAAAAGTAATAGGGAACTTAGATTTAGGATACGTGAACACCTTTTACAAATTAAAAATCAGAACCTCACAAATGCGCTAGCCAAGCATGTTAGGAACACAGAACCAGGACATGCATTTAGGTTCCGAGCAATAGAAAAGATAGAAGAAAATGAGGGGGGGGGGCACCACAAATAATACAGAGACATCAGAGACACGCTGGATTATTAGGCTAATGATAGAGGCTCAGGCCTTAATGAGAGAATTCCTTTAAAACCAATACTGAGAAACAGACCTTTGGCCAAATAGTATAATAAATTATTTAAAGTTATCTTTGTAAAGGATTTTTAATGATTATTTAAGGTTTTGAGCTTGTATTTATATGTACATAATTCAGTATATATTATGTATTTTTATGTATTTTTATGAATTAATTCATTTGTTAAGCATGAATTAGCAGCTAATATATATGTAAGAAGTATTAAATTCAGTACGTAGTGGATGCTTTTAGGTATAATGAGTATAATTAGATAGCATTGTAAGATGCCAATTAAGTAGTTTGAGTTGATTGAGTCACTTATATAAGATGGGTTTGTAAGTTAATATTTTATGTAAAGGTCTGAGGAAGTGGTGTGAGAAGCACTATGAAAGCGCTTACCGACAATAAAAGCTTGTTTTTATCATATATTGCATTTCTTCAGCCACAATTTTGGATTGTTGATATACTTTGTGACAATAATACCATGAGTGTCCACCAGAAACCACTGCCATCTTGTGGCTAAATATATTATTACACATAACTGAAATTTGTTATACACACGCATGGTAGTTGTTGCTGTATATTTGTCTAACACCCACACTCAACAACTGCAACTTAAGTCGACCCCATTTTTGATTTAAAATCTACAGACTTGTTTTCTGTGAGTGGCTTTGTCATAGGATCAGCAATAATTTTATCAGTTTCGCAATATGAAAGCACAATCACTTTTTGTTCAGCCAAGTCATGAATGTAATGGCGTCTGACATCAATATGCTTGGTTCTTGCATTGCTCTTCTCACTGATTGCAAGCTTAATGCATCCCCTGATTGTCCTCATATAAGACTGTAGGCTGGGGCACTGGTACTCCAAGATCTTCCAGTAACTGCCACAACCAAATGGCTTCTTGACTGGCATCGGCAGCAGAGATATATTCTATCTCTGTAGAAGACAATGCCGCTGAGATCTCTTTCTTGCTGGACCAGGATATAGGACCATTTCCTAATTTGAACAAGTAACCACTTGTAGATTTGCATGTGTTGAAGTACCCACCCCAGAGTCCACATATCCTGTAAGGTTTAAGTCACTAACTGCTAACAACTTTAAAATCAGGCCTTTTGTGTCTTTGAGATACCTCATAACTTTTTTATTGAACTCCAGTCTCTTTGATGTGGTTTATTTACACAGCTACAGAGAAGCAACTTCTCTGCTGTAATGTCTGGATGTGTAGTGGTTGTAATGTGCAGAAGTGCCCACACTGCTTGTCTGTACTGCTCATTAAATAGTAGAAGATCTTCCTCTCCTTCCAACTTTGGATAAGCTATGTCCATGGGTGTGCTCACTCCTTTAGCCTCAGCCATGTTGAACCGTTGAAGAACTGAATCCATTTTTGCATTCTGGTTCAACAGAAAATTGCTGTCCTCCTCACGCAGAATGTTAATTCCTAGGTAGTATGTCAACTTACCAAGATTTTTAGCCTCAAAGTGTTGATTGCACTTTGCAACTTCATTATTCCTTTTGTAACAAATAATCAAGTCATTCACATAGACTAACAGATACATCCATTCAGTATCTATACATTTCGACTATTGGCATGGATCGGCTTTGCTTCGCATGAATCCTTCATCTAGCAAAACTTTCTTTACTTTTCAATTCCACACTCGAGCCGCTTGTCTAAGACCGCAAAGGGATTTTTGCAGTTTGCAAACAAGATGTTCTCCAAATTTTCACATATCCTTCTGGCTGTGACATGTATAATTCCTCTTCTGTATCTCCATTAAGAAAAGCTGTCTTGGTATTGTGATGTTTCGCAATCATTTTCTGTAAAGCCACCACTGTCATCAGTGTTCTAAAGGTACTTTGTCTGGCAGTTGGACCAAAAGTAGCATCATAGTCTTCACCAAATTTTTGTGAGTATCCTTTTGCAACTAACCTTGCCTTGCAACTACAGACTTTCTCTTCAAAGTCACATTTCGCTTTAAAAACCCATTTACATCTGATTACGTGTTTACCTTTAGACAGCAGTTCACTGACCGCTTCATCAGACATAAATAGATCATTAAACTCTTCCATTTAAACTTGTATAAACCAATCAAGAACATTTACAATAAAAAACAAGCAGTCAGCTTAATTTACTCTCCTCTGCATAATAGTCCTACTTACTCATTCTAAATATACTGATCAAAGATATTCATAGTACATCTATGCAAAAGTAACTAAAATACAGTAGTTACGAAATAAAACATCCTAATAATTAACTTTTCTAAAAAGCTTGTATGCGGTAATCAAATGTCATGTTTTCATCAATGCAGACCCATAAGAGCCAAGTACTATTTATATTTTGGTGCCATTAGAGAAAGACAAGGAGAAGGGTTTTGTAACCACAATATAGTTTGTAGTGAGTAAAACTAGTTTTGTTTTGGGGATGTAGGAATTGTGAGCTGTGAAACCAAGCTTTTACAGACAGGTGAAATTCCTGGGTTAACTGTTGAAGGTTATCTAGTCTCTTGGCATAGCAGATGAGTGTGAAATCATCTGCAAACTGAAAGATGGTGACATGTTTACTGGGAATATTTGGGTTATTTACGAAGATGTTGAACACTGGACCTGATCTTTGGGGACACCCATGGATACAGGAAGGACTGAGGAGATATCAGAATAGCAGGACTCTGATATTGAGCCTGACTGAGGTTTAAGAATGGAGACCACTGTGGCTTTCTTTCAAAAGTCAGGAACAAAGCTATGCTCTAAAGAAGGCTGAAATAAAGCAGACAGACACTCAGCTAAGTTGTCAGCAGCATTATTAAGGAAGAAGCCATTCAGGCCATAAGGGCCATGCGCTGAGTTTGACTTGATAGATCTCAGTGCTTTCCTGATACCACCTGGAATATCAGGACAAGCACCCAATGTCTCACTGATAGTCCAGCATATAGCTGATCCTATTCCTTTTGCTCTACCAAAGAAATTGTCAGTAAAGAAATTTACCAGTTCCCCTTGGTCAGTGGCAAAGTATCTGCTGTCCTTTAAGTATACATTACAAATTATGTCTTTCACATAATACCTAAAATGATTAAACAGAGCTTTGCTATTGTAAGCCGAGTTATCAGCCAACTTCTGAAGACCCTATGACAGTTTACATAGCTTCTCTTATCCTTCAGATGAGGAGCTAGTTTTACCTTCTTCGTTAGGTGTTTTATAGAGCACCTTGCCTTAGAAATTCCATCAGACCACCATAATGAGGTTTCTCATATAATTACCAAAGGGAACACACCTGTCAATCACTCAGGTAGTCAATGCAGTTGTTGAAAATTCCCCGTTTGTGTTCAATGCATTTATCAAGCATAATTGTCCTTCCATTGCCATAACATAATTTCCTAATTAATGGCATTATAATTTGCACTATAAAATCTCCTTGAAACAGTATGACAGAATGAACGTTAACAGCCTGGCACATTAATGAACAAGAAACATATTGGTTGTCTAACATTTCATCTCTGTCTCAGTGCCACAGCTGACTACCTGAAGTCTGTCACTGAGCCAAATCACATGTAGGATATTTCTTTTCCTTATGGCGTCATTAAAGATTTAAAGATATTTAAATAAAATGCTGTCTTCACTAATGTTATTTATAGTTAATGAGTTAGAAGAGGGCAAGCTCCAATCAGCACTGGGGGCATTAATATCACTTGTAATCAAATCATAGCCATTAAGGAAGCAGCAATGAATAACCTCAATAAACTCAGGGTCAGGGGGCAACAATAGATTAGGGGCATGAAGAAAGAGTGAGACCTCACATTTTTCTTCAGCAGGTATAATTCGTGCTAAAATAACTTCACAGATCTTTTTCAACAACAACAAAACATTTGAGGCATATCAATGGGATGCATAAATTGAGACACACCCTCCTCACCTCTCTAATTTATAAAGATGGCACCTCTAGTATTTTGGAATAAATGGGGACTATTTCTTTCACTAAATCACATCTTAGTGATCAACACAACATCATAGTTGTCCTTAAATGTTCTTGCTTCAAGGTCACAGATTTTGTTGTTTAAACTCCTAGCATTTGCTATAAAACATTTCACTTGGTTTGTGGGCACAGCTAGCTTCACATTTTGTCCTTTGCCCAGCCTAAAAAAGATGTAATCGGGCTGATAATCTTATTAGCAGCTAGTGTATTACCTTGGTGAGTAGTAATAAGTCTCAGCTGAGACTTCAAAGTAATCAAGCTCTTGTAACTTGTTTAGAAATTGATATTTCTTTATTGAAAATAAAAGCTATTAAACAGAGGATCTCTTTCACCCTTTATTGGACTTCATAAGCTCCAACTCCAGTTTACACAACACGCAGTATTTATTTGCTTTAACACATAGTTCATTGTCAATTCATTTGAGTGGGAAGCTTAAAAGTAAACAGTAGGCAATTTAGCCCGGTTGTCATGGTTAAGTCTCATTTTTCACCCCTGTTCTGTGTATCTACTCCTATTTGGTAGCTAATAGGTTCCAGCTTATGTATTGTATTTTTCTCTTATGTGGCTAATGCCTGATTAGTGCACTTTCTATAGCTCATATCACTGATTATGTACATCCACTAGTACGTAATCTTATCTCTGATGTGATAAGTTGATGTTATTTGCTACAAATAAAATGAAAAACAATAACAAATATGTGACAGCCACTCAAATTACAATCCTTGAGTATTATAGCATTCTAATCATAATTACCGCTAGTCAGAATCAAGCTGGAACTATCTAGCTGACACCTGACTAGGAACAGGTCTATGTCGTATCATCAAATGGCCACATTGTCAAATGTCATCTCATCAAAAGTGCAGACCGTTGAATCCCCACACCCCCTGCTAATTATTTACATGAACGCTGAGATTGCACTACAGTAGGGAAAAGGGCAAATTTCCTGATCCCTACCATAAAGCAATCTCAGCCAGAATGGTTTGACGGCCTGCATTGTCAATGAGATGACATTCGACAATGTGGCCGTTTAATGATATGACATAGACCCACTACCTTGCATTTCGTATGTCAGGTAATGCACCACCCTTTCCATGAAAAAAATGAATGCACTTATCTATAGATACATCTATCACAGGAGGGTGCCAAGAGACATGAAAGGGCTCTCTATGTACTAGGTCTAACATATACAACATTCCAAGAGAGTGATCCTAACAGGGTTAAATGAAGATATGACTGACTCCTAATTCAGCATGCTGCATCTAATGACATCAGATGTCAAATCAGTTAAGTTAAAAAAGCTAGTCAGCAAGATGTGTGCCATAAGTCCTAGCAACTAGGTAATGTTTTAAAGATAAATGATGCAAGTAACTTTATAGTCATGTGATAGTTGCCACAGCTGTAGTTCCCATCATGCAGTTAAGTAAGTTTAGCTCTCCCACTGGAATCAGTGAGCCTGCAGTAAAAGTTTGTTGCTCCAGTGCATGTTGAATAAAACGTTTGTGGAGCTGTCTAGGGAAAGTGGGAAGTTTAATAATTATCTAAGAACCTGTGCAGGCAATGTGCTACTCATATCAGTCATTCTAACTATAAGGCATTTAAAACAAGATCTGCTGCGATGAATGAAAAGCATTTCTACCTCTTCCAGCATTCATATTGTTAATGACAATTAAATGCCTGCATCTTCTAGTAATTCAACAAGTTGATGAGATTTACAAACCAGTGTGAGGAAGGCTTTATGGGTCACGGAAAAGTATTGCAGTACTCAGTACAAGAGCTTTGCATTGCTATATTAATAATATAACTCACTGCCTGTCATTTTACCATGTTGCTTAGAACAGCTATCATCTAGAGTCTGCTTCTGAACTGAAACTGTCACTTCTTACATCAGTGTATTCAAAGGTTTACGTTACTGACTCTCATTTTTCCTATTGCTAACAAAACTACTAATGTCAAGATTCTGGTACCGAGCTGAAACTGTCACTTTTTTAAATGGTGAGTATTTCTTTATTCCTCACTAAAACTGTAAGAGAAAAATGCAAGTACATTAGAATACTTCACTGTGAGGACTCTTGATGGAGGCAGCAAGTGTATGCGGGTATTCTTACTATCTACTCACGTGTGATAATTTTAGTAAAGAGACACATTGGAAACTTTGTTGGAAATAATGAAGCATTATCTTCATTTATTAATGTAATCAGTACGGTTCCTTGTCATTTCCTGGTTATATAAATTAAAATTAATGCACCAAACAAAACTTTATTCAAAGGAAAAACAAGAAAAGTACACCAAAGGCAATAAAAGAACCAGGATGTTGAATACCACTCATCTTTATTTAACACTTTCTTCTCTACGGTAAATAAGTAGACATCTTCAAAATAAAAACAAGTGAATTTTAACAGGGTTTAAAAAGACATTCAAAGTGGCTTTGCGACATAAACATCCAATAAACAACAATTTCCTGTCTAGTATTAAAGATTTTTTTGTTTAAGTTAGACTTTTCTGTCAGAGATGACTAACTCCAAATTGTACACCCATTCAGAGATGGTGGCTTTGAATTGCAATAAGGAGTTTGTAAAATCAACTACATTTGTTACTCTTTCAAGCCTTACATTCAAAAGTATCTTAAATTGACATCTGGGCATTCTTAAAGTGGAGGCACTACAAATTTCAGGAGCTGTTCAACAGATTTAATATATGTATTTAAAACATAGATTGTCAGTTCTACTTTTGTTTGATGACAAACAAAATCATTCTAATGCTATAAGCTGCACATTTTACAATTATCCAGTCAAAACTGCAGAAACCATTTGAAAAGTCAGGAACTGCCAGAGTGAGTCCCAAAGCACTGAGACTGAATGGCTGAAAAAAAGACAAGAGTTACATATGCCAAGTCCGAGATGGCAGTTTCTTGGAATATTCCCTTTTCAATGAGATACAGCACTCTCGGAGTTGGTATATATAAGTTTGGGGGAGGGGGCTTGTCTCCCTGCAAAAAAAGATTTTTTTTTTTCAGAATGTCAGCACTCTGCATTTCCAGTGCAGACATTTCAATAGGGAGCCCAAAAAGTACAGTTTTGTACCTACCATAAATGTAGATGTTCGAGGATTCCATTGCTGCAGTCCTTACTATTGGGTATAGTCCGCATCCAGTCGGCCCGAATACCAGAGTATAAGGCTGACGTCGGTCAGGGCGCATTAGACTGACGTCAGTACGTCAGGGTACTAATGCGCATGACCGGCGTCATATCCTCAGTCTTTTCTTGCCCCAGATGTCAGAAGACCCTAAAAGACAAGGCCCAAAATACCTGCACCAAAACATGAACAATATATACAAAAATATAAGCAGGTAAATCACCTACACAACCACCCTAAACACAGAGGGAAGGAGGGAGGGTAAATTGGACTGCAGCAATGGAATCCTCGAACATCTACATTTATGGTAGGTACAAAACTGTACTATGTTCTTCGTCTTCCATTGCTGCAGTCCTTACTATTGGGTAGAATCCCAAAGCAGAGGTAAGGGAGGCTGGCAAATCATAAAGAAGCAGGAGCTGACAACATGCCTTGCAAAACAGCTGTGGCAAAACCAGCCCTAGACTTAGAGTAGATAGGAAGGTGATAATGCTTAGAGAAAGTATGCACTGAACTCCAAGTAGCTGCTTCCAAAATATCCTTAGTTGCCACCTCCCGTAGAAATGCTGTTGAAGTGGCAGTAGCCCTAGTGGAATGAGGCCTAATCCCAGCTGGAACCTCCTTGCCATGATGGGAATAACAAAATGCAATGCAAAAGCCAATCCACCTAGAAATAGTTTGTTTTGACACAGGCGTGCCCTGAACTCAAAGCAAAAGAAACAAACAACTGCTGAGACTGCCTAAAATCCTTAGTCCTGCTTAAGTAATACAATTGCCTGTGTACATCTAAAGTATGCAAAATCTTTTCCCCTTTATTTTGGGGTCTGCATAAAAGGTAGGCAAATGAATAGTTTGGTTTAAAGCCACACTAGAAACCACCTTAGGCATAAAGGAAGGATTAGTGCGTAATGATACCCTATCCTTATGGAAAATCAAAAGGGCTCGACTGCCATAAGGGCCTGCAACTCAGACACCCTTCTTGCAGAAGTAATAGCCAACAAAAAGCAGTCTTCCATGACAAATATTTCAATTCAGCAGTAGCCGCAGGCTCAAAAGGTTGTAGAGTAAGTTTTCCAACACAAAATTGAGATCCCAAGCAGGAGTAGGAGCTCTCGTGGGGTCTTATATTCTTAGCCCCTCTAAGAAACTGCTTGAACAAAGGATGCGAAAACAATGGTGGGTCACAATCATAGTGAGCTGAGATTGCTGCAGCATGAATCTTGATGGAAGAGAAGGACAGACCCTTGTCCAGTAACTCAGTAAGATATTGAAGAGCCATACTCAAATTAGGCTCAGAAATCTCCAAATTCTTTGCTTTACTCCAAAATAAAAATCTCTTCCATTTTGCTGCGTACACTTTCCTTGTACTAGGTCTTCTAGCTTCCATAATCACATTCAAAACTTGTTGAGGAAGTTGAGACCTGCTGTGTTTCAACACAGAATATGCCAGGCTGTCAGATGAAGAGAGTGAAGCTTGACATTGAGCAGATGACCGTCCTGCTGGGATAACAGATGTGGAATCAAAGGTTAAGGCCATGGAGGCTTCTTTACCAGACTCCGTAGTAGAGGGTACCAGTGTTGCCGAGGCCAATCTGGAGCTATCAAAATCATCCTTGGCCTGTCCTGTCTGACCTTTAACAGTACCTTTGGAAGAAGAGGCAGAGGTGGAAAGGCATACAGATGAAGGTTTGTCCAACTGAAAGACAGAGCATCCACTTTCCAAGCTGTGTGATGAAACCCCTTTGTGCAAAACTGTGGCAGCTGGTGGTTTAGTGGAGAAGCGAACAGATCTATGTCTGGAGTTCCCCATGACACTGTCAATTTCTGAAATACATGAAGATCCAGTTTCCACTTGTGGGGATCCATGATTTGTCTGCTTAACACATCTGCTAAGGAGTTCTGTGCTCCTGGCAGAAACCTTGCCTGAAGAGTTAGGTGCAAGCGCAGTCTCCCATAAAATCATTGCATGCCTGCATAGAGGATAAGAATGTGTTCCCCTTTGTTTGTTGAAGTACCACATGACTGTTGTGTTGTCTGTTAGAATCAACACCTGCCCTGGAAGAAGTAACTCCTTGAAAGCCAGCAATGCGAACTGGACTGCTAACATCTCCTTTATGTTGATATGTAGATGCTGTAGTCTGGCAGGCCACTTGTCTTGTATCCACTTTACATTTAGATGAGCTCCCCAAGCAATGTCTGAGGCATCTGTCGGTAAAATCTGACTCGCCTCTGGCCGGGTCACAGAGAGTCCCTTGTTTAGGTGACATTCCTGAGCCCACCACAAAAATACTCTTTGAAGGCAAGGTATTAGTTGAATGACAGTGTCTAAATCCTGGCAGTGCTGTGTCCATACATTTTGAGATACCATTGTAACTTCCTCATATGCAGTTTGGCATTGGGAAGCACCAGAATACAAGATGCCATGAACCCTAATGCTTGAAGGACTGTCTCTGCAGTCAGCACGGACTGATGAGATAGTTGATGGAAGTAAAGTGACAGACTCTTTTGTTTGTCCGGGGTTAAAAGGCCATCTGGGCTGCTGTATTCAGTCTCACACCCAGAAAGCACATGTCTTGAGAGGGTACTAGACTGGACTTTATTTCGTTCACAGAATACCCTAGGCATCTTAGCACTGCTATAAGATATTCCAGATGCTGTAGAAGGTCTTCCTTTTCTTGAGCCAGAATCAGGCAGTCGTCTAAATAAGGATAGATTTGAAGTCCTTGTAGCCTGAAGTAAGCTATCACTGGAGCCAGAACCTTTGTGAATACTCTGGGCAGTAGATAAGCCAAAGGGCAATGCAGAGAACTGATAATGAGAATCTCCAGCTTGAAACCGCAGATACTTCCTGTAACTTAGCCTGATATGCACATGAAGGTAAGCTTCCTTGAGATCTAAAGTTACCATCCAGTGATCTTTGCCCAGCAGGGTAAAAGCTGTTGTAACGTCAACATCTTGAACTTGGGAATGTCCAGATAAGTGTTGAGGAGAGATAAATCCAAAGCAGTCTCCACGTGTTCCCCTTCTCTGGTACTAGGAACATGCGAGAATAAAATCCTAGGCCCCTTTCTGACACAGGGACTGGTAGAATGATGTCCAACACCCATCTGTCTTGAGTAATTAAATCCCAATTTCCTTTGAAAAGAGACAGTTGTCCTTCCAAAGGAGCTGCCAGCCGAGAATCTACTGGCAGTTGAAAAGGCAGGTCATTGGGTCTGTTTACGAAAGGACTGACCCCTGCCCTCACCAGAAGTCTGAGCAGGTGAACTCCCTGTTCTAGGCCTAAAAGAACCTTGAGCCCTGCCCCTACCACGTCTAGACCTACCCCTAGACTGGGAATCATAAGCAGGATATGTCCACCCCTTAGCAGGCCAATTTCTACTAAACTTGGTGGCTGTACCTGCAAAAATCTTTAACAGTTTGCATAGACTTAGCTTTGTCCTCCATTTTCTTTAAAACTGCTTCCACAGGTGAACCAAACAACACATCAGACTGTAAAGGAGCATCCAAAATCCTTGTCTTAACATGCTCAGCCAAATTTTGATCCCTCAACCAGGCATGCCTGCGAAGAACAGAACTAGTGGCAGCCACCCTCGAGGAGGCCTGCACAGCATCAAAACCACATTGCAAAGAATGCTTGCCCACTTGTTCAGACACATAAACTAAATCCAGCAAGTCTTTACAATCAATACCTTCCGCCAAAGCATCCACCTTAGATTTCAATTGTGAAAGGAGATAATTTTGATATTTCAGCATGTGAAACTGACAATTCAACGCTCTCATGGCTAGAGTGGAAGAAGTATACACTTTCTTACCCCACCTATCTAACGCCCTTGCCTCTTTGTCAGTGGGAACAGGATTTTTAACCACAGAGGCCTTAACACCTTTAGGCCCCTGAGAAACAGTTTCTGGGTCCGCCCTAGGACTCTTAAACAAATACTTATGAGCTTCGGGCACCCTATAGTACCTATCAGGTTTAACAGGAGCAGGAGGCAAAGAATCAGGGTTCAGGGAAGCCTCTGCAAAACATCTTCCACCACATTCAACACAGGAGGTATAGCTAAGGGCCTATGCTGGGGTAAAACAAGAATTCCCTAAGCCTCTTCCTGGAATCAGAGTAATCCTGGCCTTCCCATTTAAAGTGCTCCCTCATGGAATGCAGAGTCTCTGAAAATGAAAAATCCTCAGGAGGAGAAGCCGAAGGAGTGGCATCATCCACATCAGAATCAGAATAATGAGGATACTCCTGCAAATCTTCCAGAAGATTCAGAAGCCCCTGAACCCTGTTCAAAACTGTCAAACTCTGGTTCCACTCTAGGCCTCTTATCAGGAGGGCCCATAGAACCTCTAATCATAGTAATCAAATCTTCTGCCATTTTAAGCATATGTTTCTTAGGTACAGAACCCGAAGGCTAGGAGAAGCCCCTACTGAAGCTGAAGTTGGCCTACCTCTAAAAGAAGTTTTGGCAACAGAAGGAGAGGCTCTAACTACTTTGGGAAGAGAGGGAAGAATAGTTACCTGAGAAGCCCCTCAGCCTGGCCTGCCTCCTGAGAGGGTACATCCTGTAACAGTAAAGTTTCTGCCTGAGACTCTATAGAAACTCCTGGCAAAACCTCTGGCTCCACTGAGCCATCTAAAGAACCGGCGTCCGGGACTGCGGTTCATCAGCCCTAGGCTTCGCTGTTTTGTCCTTGCGCTTCTTGGTTGAAGCGGGCGTCGGGGCATCCGGCGGCATTTTATAATTGCAACGCTTCCCAAACACTAATCTGGCACAGTCTAACCTCCTCTTAATAGTGCGTTTGTTAAACTTAGCACAAGAGCGGCAACCAACAACGTCGTGCTCAGGCCCTAAACAAGGTATACATAATATATGGTAATCCCTATGAGGTATTTGTTTCCCACAAGAAATACAGTTATTCACTTTTCTGACATCCGGTTAAATACTGAGGCAAGAAAACCAAAATGTTCCCCAGCGGGTACTTAGCCAACTCTGATTCGGTCTGAAACTCCGGTTTCGGAAATATTTCAGAACGCCAACCTGCACTCGCAAAACTGCTTCTGCATCGGATCACGCGGCAAAAAAGACTGAGGATATGACGCCGGTCATGCGCATTAGTACCCTGACGTACTGTCGTCAGTCTAATGCGCCCTGACCGGCGTCAGCCTTATACTCTGGTATTCGGGCCGACTGGATGCGGACTATACCCAATAGTAAGGACTGCAGCAATGGAAGACGAAGAACATATAATGTTTTCAGCTCTGACTCAACAGAAAGCCTTGAAAATTATGAATTTTGAACAGGCCATACTGAAAAGCATACCTACTTACAGTATCAAAAACAGAAAAAAGTAATACACATAAAAATAAAGACTTTGATTACCAAAGTGAGTAATGTACACTCTAATTCTGCTGCATTGATTAGATTTAAATTAAAATACCTAGTGGCAGAATAAGAAAATATCGAATCTAGAAATGTCTGACAGCTAGGCTAGTGCAACGCTATGAGCTAATCATATCTTGACTTCTGACTACAACATAATAATCTTCAGACTTCATTTTTATTATTATTTGAGGAGTTGCAAGATAAGGAAAGGCATTCTGAAATGAATAATATAAGAAACTATGAGCCACCTGGATGGGTGAAAATTATGACATGATAACATATTTAACTACATGGAGCCTGCTAGTATTAATTTCTGTCATGTGCATTTGTTCAGAAAGGCAGAGCTTGATGTTCCTTAGCTCCTAAACTCAGAAAATCCTACGTTTTTCATTAAGTTGTCCTATGCAAATAAAAATTTGCTTTCAAAATCATCATGGTCAGATCCTCATATTCTATTACAAATATTAAAAACTTCACAAGAACAAAGACTTTTCCCATCTAAGTTTAAAAACAGGGAAGGAATGTCTATCTTCAATTAAATTTCTGAAACTTAAGAATATGAAAGCACATTACTATTAGAGCCACCTAAACTCAAAATTCACTTGAATACTGATGTAAAATATTTGACTGCCTGGAATAAATTTGTATATGCTTACAGAAGACCATCACAAAGTGAAAAAGTAGGAAAGTATCCATTATGATATGTTCTCACACTTTTTTCCCAATCCTGGCCAGTGACTATAAATCTAAAACAAGCAAAGAATTCTTAGTTGGTCACCTCTAACTAAAACAGTTAATTTAAAATTGTCAGAAACTATCTGTTCATATTGTTGCAGTGAACCTATACATATACACATAGAAAGTAATATATGGTTTCAGTAACATATCTTTATTTCCTTTTAATAGTAATCAGTTTTTATAAAAAATATTCAAACATTATCCTGACTAAATATCCTTTCTGCAGTAAAATGGCTGACAAATATTCAGAAATTAAAGTTCTGATTGTATTGTATTTGTCCATTAATGATCTATACTTTAAAATGTGCAGCATTCATTAACATTAAGCTTTTACATGGAGCATGTGGGAGTAAAAGTTTTATTTTATGTTATTGTCAGAAAAGGCAGTTCTGAAATTTTTACACTGACACACTTGTATTCTGTTAGGACCATAAACACAGCTAACAGAATTTCTACCACAGATACAGAAAATCCTAACTGTCCCTTTCATTAAGTACACTTCCAAAGAATGTTCCTTATGTAAAGTTAAAAATGCCTGACAGCTTTCTTTTTTAAACTTAATCTTGACTAAACAAATTTAAGGAGTACCTTATTGCTACTAACCTTTCCAAAGCCAGATAGCTCCCTGTCTCCTACAGAGAGAGAGCCACTGCTTAGGTATCTTCTTTTCAAACTTCTTCAGCCAGATGTCTTCTAGCCACTTGCTGCTAAACTCCATAATAAAATCCTACACATCTAACAACTTCTGCAACTCCCCCAATGAACTCCCTCACTCCAGACCCCCCCAAATCAAACTGCATTGTACTGACCACTCATTCTCCATTCTTGCACATAAACTCTGTCAATCTTTCCCCTTTTGCATAAAAGAAATCTCTTCTTTCCTCTCTTTCAAAGCACAGCTCAGAAGACACCTCCATCAAAAATATGACTGCAAGTGTTTTTCCACTGGATACATCTCCTAACTTCCTCCTCACCTGCTTCTACATGAATCCTCTGTTTCCACCTGCTGCTTCCCTCCCATATTTACTTATAAAATTAATTCTAATTTGTTTTTCTACTTTGTTTTTATACTTGCTCAATGTTTCAGTTGTATGCAAGACTCTCTACCTTTTGTGGCTATTCCACAAATTAGTTCTTTTTATTTTTTTGCCAATTTCTTCACCCAGATTGTGCCTGCAAATGGTGTACTGTGGTCAGTGTATTACTTCAGTAAACAAACTAAATAAAATAAAATATATAAAATACCAGCCATCATGGGCACTGCCCCAGATTAATTTGCACCCACACAAAGAGCATTTCACAACTGTTAGAGCCTCTGGCTACCTATAGATTTCCACTAGACTGATGTCAGAGCTACTCACCTCCCTTCCGCTGGTGTATCTGGCTTATTTCCTTAGTCTAAGCACATTTTGCTGTGGCATTAAACAGCAAGAAAAAAAGAAAAAGAAAAAGTTGCCCACGCAATTAAATGTGCTTTCTGCTGAGTTTTTATCTTCCAGTGTATTTGAGTACAAAAGTGTGATTCTTTGAGAAAAAAGTACATGAAATGAGAAACCAGTAAAATGAAGTAAATATTTTCAAATGTCATTTATTTGTACTTCAAATTGCCTCTGTGTGAAAGATTCATAAGCTGTCATCACAGCAGAGGCATGGAACTTTTGAATTGCTGTTGAAATTGGCATATATAAACATCTCACTTGTGAAGCATGAATTCTGGAATTTAAAATGTTATGAGATCCACTCTTTTATGTGGGCAGTTGTGAAAACAAGTTGAAAAATTGGTTAATAAACAGAATTACTCTCTCAGTGAAATAAATAAGCAAATAAGCTGAGGTAGAACAAAACCCAAAGACAAGCATGTTTGTACTGAAAGTAAATGACAACCTGAACACAGACATGCATCTGTAATTTAAATGTGTCAAACAAAATCAGTTTCAGAATGTTATCTGTCAGATAAAGAAAAGAAGGTTTCAGCATTTGTGATTTGGGTTTTGAAATGCAAGTCATTGAAATGCTTTCTTATTCTTTCTGAAATGCAAATAGCCAAATCAGAAGAATGGTTGTGTTTATTGATAAGCTACAGAGTTATTTTTATTATTATTAATATTATTGTTTATTTATGTTTTGATAGCAGTATATTCCCCTGTTTGATGTCCATTCTCAGTGTAGGTCTGGGCAAAAAGCTCCACAAATGTTTTTATAATAATAGGAAATAAAATAAGGCAGTGGATTAAACAATAATAAATCAAAATTTCCATTTGTTTGAGGAAAATGGTGTTGCTTTCTTGACTTTTCCATATTAGCAGTATTAACACATTTTAAATGCTGCTAGCAAAGTTTCTGCATGAGTTGTTAAAGAATATATTCTCAGAAAAAAAGTATTTGCTCACTGAGAAAGAGGAAAAGAAAGTGAAAATTAACTTCTAATTTTATAATACATAGTAACGTCCATCTCCAACAAAAAACTTAACATAACCTTGCATTATGTAAATAGAGTAATAATAATAATACAATGTATAAGTGTGTGTGCACGCGTATGTAAATATTTGGGATCACTTCATTTGGCTAGCATGTGCTCAATCACGCTGTGAGACTAAACAGCTGATCGAGGGGGCTGTGCATGATTGCAGTAATAACAGGGATGGGGACATACCCTTTTCCCACTATTGACCAGTCTTGGACTTGGTATATATATATATTTAGCAGGAATGGGAAGTAAAGAGAGGTTTGCCTGCCACCTGCAAGAAATGCTATCAGTGTGTTTTTCCACCCCTTTGTTCTATGTCCGAGAACATGCATGATTCCTGTCATCTTAAGGAAATCTGATGATTTTTTTCTATGGTTGGTGGTATACTCAGTGATAAAACAATGTATCTGTATAGTTTTATATATATATATATATATATATATATATAGCCTTTCCTGAGGGTGTGCTTACACAAACTGCAAATTTACATGCTACATAAGTATAATCAGGTTCCTTCTGTAATTTCCAAGGTCCATGATTCAGACTGGGAATAGTGAGAAGATATACAACATCTAATGAGGCTGTAACTGGGAATAGTGAGAAGATATACAACATCTAATGAGGCTGTAACTGGGAATAGTGAGAAGATATACAACATCTAATGAGGCTGTAACTGGGAATAGTGAGAAGATATACAACATCTAATGAGGCTGTAACTGGGAATAGTGAGAAGATATACAACATCTAATGAGGCTGTAACTGGGAATAGTGAGAAGATATACAACATCTAATGAGGCTGTAACTGGGAATAGTGAGAAGATATACAACATCTAATGAGGCTATAATTGGGAATAGTGAGAAGATATACAACATCTAATGAGGCTGTAACTGGGAATAGTGAGAAGATATACAACATCTAATGAGGCTGTAACTGGGAATAGTGACAAGATATACAACATCTAATGAGGCTGTAACTGGGAATAGTGACAAGATACACAACATCTAATGAGGCTGTAACTGGGAATAGTGACAAGATATACTACATCTAATGAGGCTGTAACTGGGAATAGTGACAAGATATACAACATCTAATGAGGCTGTAACTGGGAATAGTGAGAAGATATACAACATCTAATGAGGCTGTAACTGGGAATAGTGACAAGATATACTACACCTAATGGTATAGTGTCTTCCTTTACCTGTGCATACAACAGGTTACATACTACTATATATAAGTGGAAGAAATGTGTGATAAACAGGTTTCATGCTGGGAGGAGCACCATGATGGGTTTTTAATAGCATAACAATGAATTTAACAATTTATTAACTCAATAACCTCTTTACTAAACAGAACCCCTAATACACCTCTATCCATACCTCAATCCTCCAACAACAATTCTACCATCCTCTATCTCAAACCTATCCAAACAAGTTATGTTAGAAATCTCCTTTCTAAACTAAAACCTTGCACACTAGCTGCAGACCAGCTACCTCGTGGACTTTCTACAACTAGCTGCTACTTCCATCATTTGCTCTGTATCTATTCTCATTAACTGTTCTATCTCTGAACATTATGTACCACTCCTCTGAATAATATCTCGCATCACACCCTTACATAAAGGCAGTCCCTCTACTGATGTATCCAACTACAGACCCATAGCCATTTTGTCACCACTTCCCAAAATCTTAGAAAAATGTATATACAAATGGATCTTAGACCACTTTCTGTCAAATAATCTATTATCTAATACACTCCATGGCTTTCAACCTAGGCATAGAACCAGTTCAGCTCTAATTAGCTTTACTAATACCATGAATCCCCTCAAAAACAAAAAACAACTAATCTCTGCTACCTTCCTAGATATGTCAAAAGCGTTTGACACTGTATCTCATCAAATAGTTCTCAATAAACTGGCCTTCTACCACTGCAGCTCTGAAGTCCTAAGCAGGTTTCTTAGCTCCCTGTCAGATAGGAAACAAGTCACTTTATGGGACAATAAACTCTCCTCCCAGCTTCATATATGTGTAGACCTCCCACAAAGATCTATCCTTGGCCCACTTTTATTCACAATTTTTTCCAATGACTTAAACTCCTCAGCAAATCCACCCTCACTCATACAATATGCTGACAATGCTTCCCTAATCTGCTCTGCCCCCTCTATGAAGGAACTCCAAGAAAAAACTCAGGCGACCCTCCACAATATTGAAAACTACTTAACAGCCCACCAACTTATACTTAACCTCAATAAAACCAAGCTTATGGTCTTCTATAATACCTCAACAACAACCAACCAACCACCTATCTCTATTTCCTCCTCCAGTGGCACAAAAATAGAACCCGTTAAACATACAGAACTTGGTGTCACAATTCATAGTGGACTTAAGTTTGACAAACACCTTGCAATAACAATTAAAATAGTTCATGTCAAACTGGGTTCTCTCTAAAGGGCTAAATCGTATCTTACTGACCATGCCGACTCGCAGCAGCCAGAATCCATGTCTTATCTTCCCTGCTTTACTGTTCACAAATATTTTCCAATCTTCAAAAATCTAAACTGAATAGCCTTGAATCTTGCTTTAACAAAATAGCCAAATTTGCCACTAATCAGTCTCAAAGATCTTACCATTGCACGGCCCTTCACGAGCTGAACTGGTTAGAGCTCCCTCGTCTGCTTACTCTGACTCTGCTCCTAACTGCCCATACAGTTTTATACAAATCTGACAACTGCCCAGCTTTATCTGACCTTGCCCAGTCCTATACTAACCTAAAATCTCTCTCTCCCGGCATCTCCTTATATTCGCATATCATTGCCAAAAACTGGAATTTTCTACCTCAGTATAGTCTATCCATCAATGATACACATTAATTTAAACAGTGCCTAAAGGAATATTTCACCAAACATAGGCTTTGCTCATGTTCTCCACCAGGCTAACTAATTTAACCCCTTACTATCTAACTTCCTGCTCTCCACCACCCATTGTCAATATTTCTTGGCAATCGAGCCTTCTTAGCTTCAGTTTGTGATATTTTTATCCTGGAAAAAAAAAATACATATATATATATATATATATATATATATATATATATATATATATATATATATTGTTTGTTTTTTGTTTTGTTTTGTCTGTATGCATAGTATAAGCTTATTGTACTACCATTGTTATATGCTTTTAGATACGACAATGAGCTTGCATTTGAACTCCTACTGTAGTTGTCATATGTACAAATGTATAATTATGTAATCTTCTTTGGAGCTTTTCTCCCCGTGAATCTGCTGAAAATGATCTTCTGGCCCAGTCCGACAGTACCCAGTTATCAAATGTAAATAAATAATAATAATAATAATATTAATAATAATAATAATAATAATAATAAATTTTCCAACTACATTTTAAAGTTGTGAAATCACAGTTGTGAGTCTTATACTTTTGAGAGAAAGCCATACAATCAGAAATACATACACAATTTAACTTTATATAAACAGTTACCTCCACACTCAACACTGTATTTCATTGAAATGCCAAATGGTTATCCAACATTTGGGAGCATAATTAATATCCTTGCAAGCAAAGTTTCACCTCTATCCTAGAGTCCATAATTGGGATCCAAACTCATCCAGACATTGTTCTGTCAAATGTCAGTGTCCAACTTTCACAGAAACAGAATATTTTTTTTTCTACTGAGGATGATTGTCCAGGTTTCTTATAAAAGGTAAATAGGAATAGGGCATTTCTATGCTCCAGCATTAATGTATATGGTTGGGGGGGTGATACCCCCTACTAGTCTCTAATCATTAACTGTACCATGTTGTAGATGGCTTTTGATATCCTACCCTATCACCTTCCCTCCTGCAGAGCACTTATCATTAACTCTGCCATGTTGTAGACACCTTGTGTGATATCCTACCCCATCATCTTACTCCCTGTAGAGCTCTTATTATCTCTGCCATGTTGTAGATATCTTGTGTGATATCCAACCCCATCATCTTATTCCCTTTAGAGCTCTTATCTCTGCCATGTTGTAGATACCTTGTGTGATATCCTACCCCATCATCTTACTCCCTGTAGAGCTCTTATCTCTGTCATGTTATAGATATCTTCTTATATCCTACCCTATCATCACATTTCTTCCTCCTCTTGCTGCTAAATACTTTTCTTTCAAATTCTGCTCCAGTATCCAGTCTTTTCAAAAATTTCAGATATCTTGTATTTTCCGCATACAGTAGCATCCAGAACTTTTGCTAACAATCTTGTATTTAGCATCTGGATTTACTGGGCACAGAGTGTTTTTTTTCCCAACTCTGTGCATTCATCCTCTGCACTCAACCTTTTATCATCACTATTCTAATGTTGTCTTGTAACACTCGCTCGGCTTTCTTGTTTGCAAATGACTCTGTCTATGAGGAGCACTGATCATCTTGCATGACTAACTTCCCATATATCCTCCTGTAAATTTCACAACCACACCCCCAATCTGTGAATCTCCGCACATTCGCACCACAGGCACAGTTAACCCACATGCTCTGAGGTGCACATCAAGCACCTGTTATCTCCTGTTACAGATCTCTCCAGGGTTAACGACCATCTGTGCAGTAGGTGAAGTTACATACGTTTCCCTTGCATTCTCAGTTCCTCACAAAACAACCTCAGTGACTTCTCCCAAGCTTTATTATCCTTCAGACTTTCCACTTTGTTACTCATGTCTCCCTCAGCCTTTGAAAATGAGACAATGCCATTATCCTCCTGATGGGACCATAGCAGCAACACTAGGCAGGCAATTCACAGGGACCATAAAATGCCTAGCATATGGACGGCACAGTGGTGCAGTAGCTAGAATTGTCACCTCACAGCAAGCAGTTTTCAGGTTTGATTCTTGGCTGGGGTGCCTTCAGTGAGGAATCCGCATGTCCTCCCTGCGTTTTCGTGGGTTTCCTCCCACATTCCAAAGACATGCATCTGGAGCATTTCTCCCTGGGCCTCTGCTGAAAGCGGGCTCTGTCTCAGTCTAACTTTCCCAGTAAACAAATGTTAAATAAATAATTAAAATAAATAAAAATACCTTTAAGTAGACACATATAAAAGTTGTTGCCACCTTTTTCAGGCACTTACTAGTACTCACCTCCAAAATTGAGCAGGGCTGTACATAAAACCCCTGGTGTAAATTTGTGCACAACCATCCACTCATCAAGACTAGCCTAAAAGATAGCCATGGTACTACTCTGTTTGACCCACAGGAATTAATTATACTACAGGCTGGGAATATATTGAGTTAGGAACCTATCCCTCCAGCAAGTTTTGTTTATTTGCTGGTGTAGATTTAGGCCCCTAGTGTAGGTGTTTGCACAGACACTTGTGTTGTGAAGAAATAGGAAGGCAAACAGGACTAGGTCTTTCATACCTCAAAAAATGAGACACAGCTCATCCCAGAGGAGCCCATAGGCTACTGAGTATAAGAGTTGTACTCATCTATAAAGATAGTTGAAGTATTTAAGGACTTTAAATTTCTTGGTTAAAATTTGTTGTTGCATTTCCACATGAGTGATATGTTTGGATTTGTGCATACCAAATGGGTCACTGTATCAGGTAAGGGAAGAGTATAGTAATAACATGACTTATTTGGATCTTAAAGATATTTCCCTGGTAACTAAATGGGCTAGATTGAAGGATTTCATGAGTATGGTAGAACTATGATGATCAATTGAGAGAGAGAGAAAGAGAGAGACTGTATCTGTCTGAAGAGGAATTCCATTTATAATGTATGAGATGGGATGATGTCTCTATGAAACACTCCCATTGCTTTGTATACTACCAATGCACTGTTTGTAACTCACCATCCTTATGCTCTTGTATTACTACTTGATAACTTGTGTGCCCCTACCCTTAGCTAAGGCTTTCTTAATTCCCTTTCTCTCTCACCAAGCCTCATTAGGAATCCAAAACTCTTCTCTTAACCTGTCAAATTTCTTCCACCCTGCTCATCTTCTCACAGATTCCATATCTATTTCACACCCACTTCTTGCAGTATTCCCACTGCTCTATGGGCTGATTTCTTCTTTATCTAGACGTCCAGGCCCACATTCTACTCCAGACACCTCTGTACCATTATTAATGCTGTTTTATTTGACCAACATAGTACTTCCCAAGCTCTCAAGGTCCATTTCTCCCTTTTCCCAGCTTCCATACTGGCTATTAGGAGGATTAGAGCCAGAACTTAAGCATGAAGGTACATTGCAAGTTGTGATAGATTTAGAGAAGTCCAGCATACCCCAGCCACCTTCTGACCTCTCTGCCTCTGTCCTGACTCTTCCAGTCTGCATTCCCTTTACCTCTCCATTTGTAAAGTCTCTTAGTTTCTGCTCTCTCTGGCTGACAATGAATGTGCCTAACAGCATAAAGGGACTTTGAGAGCACCATCATATGGGATGCACTAATTCTCCTTGAAAAAGGACCTGTTCTTCATACTCATCCATATAATACGCTCATCAATTTCTCCAATGTTTCCTTCCAATTTTTTGTTTTGTTTTTACATCCTCTACTGTAAGGAATATTTCACACATAAAATATGTTCCACTGCATAACTTAATGCTTGTAGAATGACCTCCCTGAATTTAACCCCTGAAGTATAATCTGTACCAATTTCTGTAGATATTAATGTAAACTGGGTTCTGGTCCAAAGTTAAACTCCTGAAGGACATCTTGAAGATCCTTTTCAGCATGCAGTCATCTGTGAATATATTTGTGCATTTAAAAAATTCACACTACCCCGTAACACAGATTACTCTGTCAACCCTTCCTAATCTCTTTGCAACAATACCTCATTAACTCTCAAGAATAGCAGAGGCATCAAAGGGCACCTTTATCTGTGTCCCTTTCAACCTCTCTTTCTTTCATCACACCCCCCCTTTGCTGCACCCTTAGTTTTGGGGTGCGTAGAGAGCCATCATACCACTACAAGTCTCCTCCTCAAGCTCATACACTGTGATACATTATTTGGGAATGCCTAAGCAACTGAAACAAATGTCTAAAGAACAGTTCCCTCTTGAACATGCATGTTATCTCTCATTTTACCAGGAATTCTAGTAGGAGTTGCCAGTGAGCCTCAGATCTCCTATATTTTGTAAAATGTATTTGATGATGTCCTTACATTCATTGCTGCAGTACTCTTAACATATGGTATTCCCTTCCATGGAAGCCTGACGTCCGGCCAGTCTACCAAAGCCTACTGTTGCTTTAAAGTATGCCAAACATCACCCAAATGCTCCTTATGTAGGGTAGGGCATAAAGGTGATGTTGAGGCATACCATCTACAGAATTTCTTTGCTGCCAGTCCAAACATTTGTTCTTACCATCAGTCTGTTTTTCTATGTTCATTTTTCACCAGCTGCATGCATATTTGTGTTACAGGTGATGCCTACACCTGTTTGCTGAATCCTAGCTAGTTGCTGATAAGTGCCCCATTGGGGGTTTTGTTTTTTCTCTTAATCAGTCTATTAATCTGCCTACTTTTTTCCTGTCTCTGCAATCTGACAGTGAAAGAGTGCTGCATACTTTACACATGCATAGGCAACCCATGGTTTATTTGGATAAGACTAAAGCTATTATAAAATCTGATCAGTTGTTAGTTTCTTTTTATCCTAGATCTTTGGGACTATCTGTATCCAAGCAAACTACTACTTCTTGGATTTCTAAGGCTATCTCCTTTTGTTACACTTTTCATGGCAAGAGCCTTCCATTTTCAATTAAGACTCATTCTACTAGAGCTGTGGCTTCTTCTAGTGCTTTTTTCAAAGGTTTAGATACGAATTCTATTCTTGAAGCAGCTACCTGGACTTTTGTGCATACCTTTCCCAAGCACTACACGTTGCATAGTATCTCTAGAGCTAAGACTGCTTTTGCTAGTGCCATTCTTCATGGCTTTTTAGGGGGCTTATCTGCAACTTTCCCCTCCCAAGTTTCCTCTTGAACTCTGTCACTCTCCCATCTGTTAAGAATACTGCAGCAATAAATGTAAGGACATAGTACAGTTGTGTAAAATCTTACCATAACAGTAGATGTCCTTGCCTTCACTGCTGCAGTATTCGCTCCCTCCCTCCATCCCCATAGTCCTTTGTCTTCCTGGATGTACAGGTTACCTCTTGGGTTTCTTGGACTGGTGTTCCTACTAGGGAAGTCAGTTCTGTAGATGGTATGCCTGAATGTCACCTTTATGCCCTATGCTAAGCAGTAGTAGACTTTGGTAGAGTGGCCGGATGTTGGGCTTCTATGGCAGGGAATCCCATCTGTTAAGAATATTGCAGTAGTGAAGGCAAGGACATGTACTATTATGATAAGATTTTATACAACTGTACTTTTTACTGTTTGGAGACAAGCTGAGGGACTATATACAGAAATGCAATTAATATAATACAGTATGAATCATACAGCAATGCACTGTATGAGCATGTACACAAATGCATAGATCTTGCCATACCAAATAAAACTAAGATGCTCTCCTCCACAACAATGAAGCCAATCTGGTGGTCCCCAGCCATCAATAAACTCTACAACAGAAGGAAGAAACTGTTGCAAAAAAAATGAAGCCACAAAACTGAAAAACCTCCCTTATCAGTCTCAACAAAAAGCTGAGATCCCTTATCATATCCTCTATAGCCAGCTAGGAAGGCAGAATTACGGGTGACACCAAAAACAACCACAAAGCCTTCTATAGCTATATCAAAAACCTCAAAGGCAATACCCTGATTTGCTCTGAGTTATTGCACAATGGCACCTCCTATACTGAGCCAACAGATATAGCCAACATACTGGCCAACAGATTCAGTGCCAACTTTACCCCTCTCTTCCCCCAAGGGCCCTATCACAATACCAGAAGAAAGCCTGGTACCCACCATTTCTGCAGCACAGGTAAAAGCTGCATTGTCCAAAGCCAAGAATGCAGTCTCCATGGGACCTGATAATATCCCTGGTTGCGTCCTACATGAGCTACAAAGCAAACTGGCACCAAATCTGTGTGCCCTGTTCAATCACAGCCTTACCTCAGTCTATGCCCCTAATGAATGGCCCACTGCTACAGTCATCCCAGGGAGCATATACAGATTCTGGGAGCTATCGCCCCATTAGCCTGACGAGTCTGGTTTGCAAAGCTATGGAGCGCATCATCATGGACCTGCTTAACAAAGATATAGGCAGTCTCCATACTCTTGACCCCAAACAGTTTGGCTTTGTCAAGGGGAGAGCCTGCCTGTTGAACCTGGTTGACTTCTTTGAGACAGTCACCAAGGCTGTGGATGTGGGTAAGGCAGTGCATAGAGCCTACCTTGACCTGGCCAAGGCCTTTGATACCATTTCCCACTCAGGTATCATTGATAAACTCACCAAACTAGGCTCACAGACAGGACCCACACAGCCAAAGTTGCAGATTTCAAATCAGACTGCCAACCAGTCACGAGTGGAGTCCCACAGGGCTCGGTCCTGGGCCCTCTCCTGTTTGGCATCTACTTCTCAGAAGACCAGGTTAACACAGGAGGACTCTGGCTGACCAAGTTCACTGATGAATACAAGCTAGGAGTCATTATCAACTCTATCAACTCCCCAAGTGATGCAGACATCCTACAAAAGGGCCTCTCTGAGACCAATGACTGGTGTCAAAACCATGGCCTGAAGCTTAACACCGAAAAATGCTTTATCATCCCCTTTGGAAAAAACTCAGTTCCCACAAATTACCATGTTGATGGGAGCCCACTGAACACTGAAGAGATCAGAGATCTGGACACCCAGGTCAACAGCCACCTCACCTTCAACCACCACATTGCCACTGGGGTCAGAAAGTCCTTCTATGTGGCACATCTTATAACCAAAGGTTTCACATCCAGGAAGAAAGAGGTCATCATCCCTCTCTACTCGTCCCTCATTAGGCCAATCATCGAATATAATGCCCCATTTGGTATGTACCTTACCAGAGACCTACAACAGCTGGAGAGGCCACAAAAGTGCCTCACAAAAAGGATCCTAGGCTTTAAACACATGTCCTACATGGACAGACTCAAGAAACTTCTGCTGTTCTCAGTCTCTTATTGTCTACTTAGAGGTGATCTTTGGTTGACTTATAAAGCCATGTCCAACCCAGCCATACTTGAAATGCCACACCTAAAGAAATCCCAATCACCCCATGCCACACTCTCCAGAGATCACAACCTCATTACCACAATTAACAGAACATGCTGAAGGGACAGGTTTATCTCCCAAAGACTGCCCATACTCTGGAATAAGCTTGCCATTCATGTCAAGCAGAGCACATCGCTGGCCCTCTTCAAGAGAAATCTTGACGAGTGAGTGGGTAACAGAAAGTTCACTCCTGGGATCATTTCAGTTGCCCTACTGGATAGGGGCACTGTAAACTAACATTGGGTGGCACGGTGCTTGGGCAATTTTTTATTTGGCTAGGCTTGTAAAAACTCCAAGGCCATTAGCCTAGTACACACCTATGAACCTATGAACCTATAATAAACTATAAACAAAACCTCATCACAAAGCAGTGATTTTTCCCATTTAAGGAGTGTTACACAGTAAATTAAGAAATCCACATTATTGAGGAATTATGAACAATTTCTACATTCAATTAAGTTTCCAACAATAGGAAAGGACATTCAAAATGACTTGGTTAAACGGATATCTGAAGAAGAAATAGTATATGTAATTCAGCATATGAAATCACATAAATCACCAGGTCCTGATGGCTTGGCAATGGAATTTTATAAAAAGTTTGCAGATATTTTTGGTAAGATACTTTCAGTTGTGTTTAACTACATAATTAGGAATAAAATTAATGATCCACATCTTAACGCCTCAAAAACTATTTTTATACATAAAGCCAATTCAGATCCTCAAAATCCGGATAATTATAGACCGATATCATTAATAAATGTAGACATGAAAATTCTAACCTCTATTATAGAATCTAGACTGAAGAGAATCATGACTCATATCATTTCCAAAGAACAGACTGGTTTTATGGCAGGTAGACAAACCAGTGATAATACACTCACATTACATACTATGTTAGAGCATGCTAAGCAAAATAATTTAAATATTTATGCCCTTATAATTGATGCCCAGAAAGCCTTTGATAGGGTTGATACAAATTTCTTGTTTGATCTTTTACCGTATTTTAATATATCACATGAATTTGTCCAAATGTTACAAATATTATATAGTAATCCCTATACTACATTGTATATTAATAAAAACTTCTCTAAAAGAATACAGATTAAGAATGGAACACGCCAGGGTTGCCCTTTGTCCCCTTTATTATTTAATATCTATCTTGAACCATTGTTTTTATATATTAAACAAAATGTTTATCATAATGTCCCAATAATTTATAGAACTAAAATATTAATGGCAGCTTTTGCTGATGATCTTAGCATTTATTGTGCATCTCCATTATCAGATACTGAAAAATTATTGAAGGCTGTTAATGAGTTCTCAAAAGTCTCTAATTATAAAATTAACTTGAAAAAAAACAATATCTTCCCTTTAAAGACACCTAAACCCTTTTCGTTATTGCCCTTAGTGGGACAGGTATCATTTAAAGAAAATATTAAATATCTAGGTATTGAGTTCTCTACAGATAATAAAGACTTTTACAATAATAATATTAAAGCAATCTGGGAACAAATAATTTCGGATTTTGGGAGATGGAAAAATTTACGACTGCCAATGTTAGCAAAAGTTTCCATTATCAAAATGAACATATTACCACGATTATTGTATATTTTTAGGTCAGCCAATTTATTACTTTCGAAGACGTTTTTTAAAAAGATTCATAAAGAATTGGCTAAATTCATTTGGGAACCAAAGAAAACCAGGATATCTTATGATAAATTAATGACCCCAAAAAATAGAGGAGGACTGGAATTACCTAATTTTGAAATGTATTATTTAATTGTAAATTCTAATCGAATTTTAAGAATTTCCAATTATGATATAAATAATACCAAGTGGACACCACTTTGGGTAGTTCTGAATTATAAATATATTCTAAAGTTAAATATCAATCCTAAATAAAATAAAATAAAAATATATAAAATATATCCTAAATAAAAATCCCTACTTTTTTTAGGTAAGGATACGTTGAAATTCTATGGGATTATTGAACACATCAAAACGAACATATTTTCTTTACATAACTTATTTCATTCATTAGATTTGGTTCAACATATGATGGTTTTTCAACCCTTTCATAAGAATCCTAATTTAAAATTGAATAATCAACTAATTGATCTCAACAAGTTTCCATTGATAGTTAATCTAACTTTGATTGATATATATAAACATCTTGACAGTTCGGCCAACCAAATAAGACAAGAACTTAACTTACCTAAAAGTATCTGGTTATTCTGAGACAAATTAGAGAACTCACTATAAGCTATTTTAAAAGTTTTAAACCAGAAGAAGAGGCTATTAATAGATGCTCTTTGTTGTGGCAAGCTCTCCAACAGGATCTTAAATATATCACGACAGCAAATCAATTAATTAAAGAATTTCAATTTCATGATAAAATTTTGTTATCAAACTACTGGGAAGAGAAAATTTTACTGACAGATAGAAGTAATATGTTAAAAGCAATTGACTTGACCATCAAATCTACTTCTGTTCAAAATTAATATATACCCAGTTGATGATTTGGAACAATGCATATTATACACGCCTTACCCTGCATAAATTTAATCCCAAAAATTCACCAACTTGTCCATATTGTAAGAATCAACCAGCTGATCTTCTTCATATGTTCTGGAGTTGTAAATGTATTTTCAAACTTTGGAATTCCCTTAAGAGTCAACTTCAGAAGGTGGGTTACCAAAGTACAACGTTATCATGGAAATGTATGATTCTGCATATTCCCCCGAAAGAGATCCCTAAATCACAAATTATTATATATATTAATATTTTTCTATTAATGAAGCTTTATATAGCTTCAAATTGGTTAGACCCATCTAAAACTTCATGGCAGAACTTTAGAGTTCTAGCAACAAAACATATATTGGCTCATAAATTACTATTAAACCCACAAAATAAAAATGTTAATAATCCAAAAATTTGGGAACAGATTTTAATATTATACTAGCATAGTATTTTCAACTTGGAAATATTAATAATTATTTATGTGTGTGGAGAGAATTTAGTAATCAACTGTCTATTACCTGCATTTACTCTTATGCTTTTTTATATTTAAATGTATTACATGGAAGCATTATTGTAAATATTGTATATAGAGTGTGGTTATTAGTGATATTAGTTAATGTTTGATTTGTGAATATATGTTATTTTTGATCTTACTTGTGTTTGAAAATAATATAACAATAAAGATTTATTATGGAAAAAAAAGAAATCCACATTATTGGATTTACTCTGTTCAAATACATAGTTCTGTTTCCATGAGCCAGGTTTCATACCACAAAATTATGATACATTTAATGCAATATGTTCTGAATATATTTTGGCCATATTCCAATGTTTAAATTGAAATATAAGATCAGATTTAGAAAAATTTGCCACATCTAAATGAACATTAATTTGTTTGTTCTTGTAAATATCTATAAATGTTTGACTTAGTTCTTATATTTGAATTGTTTTCAGTTAATTTGTTTGTCTTATATGCTGTAGTAGTTATCACTTTTAAATATGTTTTAATATTGTATTTCTGTCTGGAGCTTTTCTCCTCGGGCCTCCATTGAAAATGGGCTACCTTAGCCCAATGGACTTTCCCAGTTAATAAACTGAAATAAATAAATAAAATAAATCTTGCTAAGTAAATTTGCACAGTGAGTGCTACACGCAGGGTGTGTGTGACTCAGAAAACTCAGATACATGACATGGCAAGCCCAAATGATGTGACTAGTTGCACTGTATACCAATGACCTTTTTTGCTGTATATTTGAGCTCAGCCATACACATTTTCAGACAGAGTACTTTGCAGAATAATTTTAGGGGCTGCCACAGCCACAGTAAATGTGTATCTGCAGGAGACCCGTGTTGCAGCTGTGATGCCTAATGGTACATATCGCCTTGGAGGCACAGGGTCAAACGACTGAACTTAATATTTCATGACCTTGACACTGATGTTATGAACTAGAACCATGTCAATATGGACATCATCCAACAAATCATACAAATGTGTTGGCCTATCCGCAGCCTATGGGAATCACGGAGTACCTATCCCAGTGGTAACAAGGTATGTGTGGTTTTATGCATATTAGCTACAGGGATCTTTCATTAACCTGCATGGACAGTGGGGGCAACTGAGGCATCTGCTTTGAGAATACTCTATCAGTTCCTCTATGCCATGCTTCAGCATGTGGGAGAGCATTTTTAGTTTCTGCATACCCAAAAAGAAAGAACCAACACCATGGTGGAGTTCTATGATATAGCTCATTTCCAAGAGGAAAAGAGGGCCATACACTGAGCCCACACTGAAATAAAAGCCTCACTTGGTGAACTGGGAGGGTGGTGCATGAACTTCAAAAGGCATCACTCCATCAACTGCCAACTGTAATACACAAACTCTCATCTACAAAGTGTATGCAGGTCACTTAGGTAGTTTTTATGACTTCGGCATATGGCCCACATGATCTGTATCAATGGTTTTGCTAGGGGTGACTTACCACAGGGGCAACTTGTTGGTGATGCCAGATATGCCCTGGAACCCTGGATTGTGACATCCATAAAAAATCAATACAATCAAACCAACCAGGGGTACAACCATGCAGTATCGCAAACCAGAAACATTATTGGATGTGTGGTTGTGCTGCTGATGGCCTGCTTTCACAAGTTCTTGACTGAAGTCATTTAGTTTGGTGGGGCCAAATTTTCAACTAATGAGTATAGACTTTATAAGCTGCCAAGGGAGAGTTCACTATATGTATATACAGCATGTTTGGGGCTTTTAATCATTTGAAGTGTGTAAGTTGTATTGATGCAGTAAATAGGGTGAAATGTTATTTGTACTTTGAATTCAATAGATAGGCTTTGGATGGTGCCCTTCTAAACTCAGACATGCAGGGTTTCCTCAATGCATATGGCAAGAACACACACCACATTTTGATATTGCAGTGTTGCTCTGGATCCCCATTATCAAACTAAGGCACAGAGATGCCTAATATGATTGGAAGGGATACCAATATATGATACTGTCCTATTGAAAACTCACTCTCAGCAGATGATAGTCTTTTTTTTTTTTTGCCTAACACAATGTTTTGGGCAAGTATGAGCTATTGGACTGCTTCACCCTAGGGAACACCCCTTGGGAATGTTGGAATGGAGGACTTACATTTAATAGGGATATGGCCCCTACCCTAGTTGGGATGATCAAGACTGTCTCTTACTGGAACAGAGTGCAAGAGTTTATTGGATGGTCTCAGATGTTGGTCATGTGGAGTTGGTTATTTTGTAAAAAGTAACTTTAGTTCCTCTAGTAATAAGGCAGTTTCTCTTTTTTGGGATTTGAGGTGAAAGAATGATCGGCATTTAATATGATATTTAGGGGATTTTATCCCAGTAATGTTTTAGTTTATCATAATCAAAATGGTGAGCAGTTATAGTCATAACTGACCAAACCGTCAACATACTAGGTTAGTGAGTGCATTACCTAGCATCTGAAAGTTACTCCTTTACTGGTACTTGTGCTCAGTTTTATGTGATGGCAGGGATGGGTTCCTCCCCTTGTCTCTTGGTCATAAGTTCTTAATATGTTGCTCAGCAAGTGGATTTCATTTGGGGGGTTGGGAACTGCAATGGGCACCTAGTTAAAGTGGCAATTATAGAAGTGAATCAGATAATTTATAATTGTATTTAGGTAGGATAGTCTGATGAATGGATTGCATCTCAAGGGGTCATGTGATAGGGGAGGCAGGAGCTATGTCATTTGATTTGATGTTTTAGGATGCTTCATTCTATCATCAGGAAGTATAGTATCTGTTTAGTTTATAAATTATATTATACTGAAGGTGGACAAAACATCTGTGAAATAAATGAGTATCTCCACAAGATTAAAATACGAAACTCCAGAACAATTCACAGGAATGGAAGCCAGCCACAAGAACAGCTAAAATCACACAATTTATTAAATTGCTGATAGTAGTATACAATGTTAAGTGCTTTCTTCCCTCAATGAATAGGGGACTTCCTCAGAACAAAATAACGTTGTTGTTTGTTCTTCTTTTGGCTTTTCCTGGTTAGGGGTCGCCACAGTGGAACTCCAGTCCTCTAATGATTGACAGTAGATTTTTTTTATGGGTGCCGTGGTGCCAGCTCGACGCCCAACCTTCAACGAAGGCACGTCCATTCTACGCATGTCTTTCGAACGCCACTCGACCGCAGAGAGGACATGCATCTCCACACAGAAGGCGCTCCAACCAAGAATCAAACAGGAGAACTTCTTGCTGTGAGGCAACAACACTACTGCTGCACCACCTCGGCTTTACAAAATAATGTATACACACATAACAAAGAAAAACCCAGCCTTAAATAATGATCCCTTAACGAAGATCAATTAAATATTACAAATTTTTAAATTTAAAGAAATATGCCACATTAAAATCCATAGATGAACTACATACACTACTAAAACACAGAAATAAATTGCAAATAAGACAAATGTCCATTTAAAGCCCTAAAGGTAATCAATGGTTTGATCTATGCACCCATTTAAAAAGTCCTACTATTGATTTTTTAATAGATTAACCTGCTCATTCTCTCACAGATTCCATATCTATTTCACGCCCACTTCTTGCAGTATTGCCACTGCTCTATGGGCTGATTTCTTCTTTATCTAGACGTCCAGGTCCACGTTCTACTCCAGACACCTCTGTACCATTATTAATGCTGTAACATAACTTAATGCTTGTAGAATGACCTCCCTGAATTTAACCCCTGAAGTATAATCTGTACCAATTTCTGTAGATATTAATGTAAACTGGGTTCTGGTCAAAAGTTAAACTCCTGAAGGACTTTTTGAAGATCCTTTTCAGCATGCAGTCATCTGTGAATATATTTGTGCATTTAAAAAATTCACACTACCCCATAACACAGATTACTCTGTCAACCCTTCCTAATCTCTTTGCAACAATACCTCATTAACTCTCAAGAATAGCAGAGGCATCAAAGGGCACCTTTACCTGTGTCCCTTTCAACCTCTCTTTCTTTCATCACACCCCCCTTTGCTGCACCCTTACTTTTGGGGTGCGTAGAGAGCCATCATACCACTACAAGTCTCCTCCTCAAGCTCATACACTGTGATACATTATTTGGGAATGCCTAAGCAACTGAAACAAATGTCTAAAGAACAGTTCCCTCTTGAACATGCATGTCATCTCTCATTTTACCAGGAATTCTAGTAGGAGTTGCCAGTGAGCCTCAGATCTCCTATATTTTGTAAAATGTATTTGATGATGTCCTTACATTCATTGCTGCAGTACTCTTAACAGATGGGATTCCCTGCCATGGAAGCCTGACGTCCGGCCAGTCTACCAAAGCCTACTGTTGCTTTAAAGTATGCCAAACATCACCCAAATGCTCCTTATGTAGGGTAGGGCATAAAGGTGATGTTGAGGCATACCATCTACAGAATTTCTTTGCCGCCAGTCCAAACATTTGTTCTTACCATCAGTCTGTTTTTCTATGTTCATTTTTCACCAGCTGCATGCATATTTGTGTTACAGGTAACGCCTATGCCTGTTTGCTGAATCCTAGCTAGTTGCAGATAAGTGCCCCATTGGGGGTTTTGTTTTTTCTCTTAATCAGTCTATTAATCTGCCTACTTTTTTCCTGTCTCTGCAATCTGACAGTGAAAGAGTGCTGCATACTTTAGACATGCATAGGTAACCCATGGTTTATTTGGATAAGACTAAAGCTATTATAAAATCTGATCAGTTGTTAGTTTCTTTTTATCCTAGATCTTTGGGACTATCTGTATCCAAGCAAACTACTACTTCTTGGATTTCTAAGGCTATCTCCTTTTGTTACACTTTTCATGGCAAGAGCCTTCCATTTTCAATTAAGATTCATTCTACTAGAGCTGTGGCTTCTTCTAGTGCTTTTTTTCAATGGTTTAGATACGAATTCTATTCTTGAAGTAGCTACCTGGACTTTTGTGCATACCTTTACCAAGCACTACACGTTGCATAATATCTCTAGAGCTAAGGATGCTTTTGCTAGTGCCATTCTTCATGGCTTTTTAGGGGGCTTATCTGCAACTTTCCCCTCCCAAGTTTCTTCTTGAGCTCTGTCACTCTCCCATCTGTTAAGAATACTGCAGCAGTAAATGTAAGGACATAGTACAGTTGTGTAAAATCTTACCGTAACAGTAGATGTCCTTGCCTTCACTGCTGCAGTATTTGCTCCCTCCCTCCATCCCCATAGTCCTTTGTCTTCCTGGATGTACAGGTTACCTCTTGCATTCCTTGGACTGGTGTTCCTACTGGGGCAGTCAGTTCTGTAGATGGTATGCCTGAATGTCACCTTTATGCCCTATGCTAAGCAGTAGTAGACTTTGGTAGAGTGGCCGGATGTTGGGCTTCTATGGCAGGGAATCCCATCTGTTAAGAATATTGCAGTAGTGAAGGCAAGGACATGTACTATTATGATAAGATTTTATACAACTGTACTTTTTACTGTTTGGAGACAAGCTGAGGGACCATATACAGAAATGCAATTAATATAATACAGTATGAATCATACAGCAATGCACTGTATGAGCATGTACACAAATGCATAGATCTTGCCATACCAAATAAAACTAAGATGCTCTCCTCCACAACAATGAAGCCAATCTGGTGGTCCCCAGCCATCAATAAACTCTACAACAGAAGGAAGAAACTGTTGCAGAAAAAATGAAGCCACAAAACTGAAAAACCTCCCTTATCAGTCTCAACAAAAAGCTGAGATCCCTTATCATATCCTCTATAGCCAGCTAGGAAGGCAGAATTACGGGTGACACCAAAAACAACCACAAAGCCTTCTATAGCTATATTAAAACCTCAAAGGCAATACCCTGATTTGCTCTGAGTTATTGCACAATGGCACCTCCTATACTGAGCCAACAGATATAGCCAACATACTGGCCAACAGATTCAGTGCCAACTTTACCCCTCTCTCCCCCCAAGGGCCCTATCACAATACCAGAAGAAAGCCTGGTACCCACCATTTCTGCAGCACAGGTAAAAGCTGCATTGTCCAAAGCCAAGAATGCAGTCTCCATGGGACCTGATAATATCCCTGGTTGCGTCCTACATGAGCTACAAAGCAAACTGGCACCAAATCTGTGTGCCCTGTTCAATCACAGCCTTACCTCAGTCTATGTCCCTAATGAATGGCCCACTGCTACAGTCATCCCAGGGAGCATCTACAGATTCTGGGAGCTATCGCCCCATTAGCCTGACGAGTCTGGTTTGCAAAGCTATGGAGCGCATCATCATGGACCTGCTTAACAAAGATATAGGCAGTCTCCATACTCTTGACCCCAAACAGTTTGGCTTTGTCAAGGGGAGAGCCTGCCTGTTGAACCTGGTTGACTTCTTTGAGACAGTCACCAAGGCTGTGGATGTGGGTAAGGCAGTGCATAGAGCCTACCTTGACCTGGCCAAGGCCTTTGATACCATTTCCCACTCAGGTATCATTGATAAACTCACCAAACTAGGCTCACAGACAGGACCCACAGAGTCAAAGTTGCAGATTTCAAATCAGACTGCCAACCAGTCACGAGTGGAGTCCCACAGGGCTCGGTCCTGGGCCCTCTCCTGTTTGGCATCTACTTCTCAGAAGACCAGGTTAACACAGGAGGACTCTGGCTGACCAAGTTCACTGATGAATACAAGCTAGGAGTCATTATCAACTCTATCAACTCCCCAAGTGATGCAGACATCCTACAAAAGGGCCTCTCTGAGACCAGTGACTGGTGTCAAAACCATGGCCTGAAGCTTAACACCGAAAAATGCTTTATCATCCCCTTTGGAAAAAACTCAGTTCCCACAAATTACCATGTTGATGGGAGCCCATTGAACACTGAAGAGATCAGAGATCTGGGCACCCAGGTCAACAGCCACCTCACCTTCAACCACCACATTGCCACTGGGGTCAGAAAGTCCTTCTATGTGGCACATCTTATAACCAAAGGTTTCACATCCAGGAAGAAAGAGGTCATCATCCCTATCTACTCGTCCCTCATTAGGCCAATCATCGAATATAATGCCCCATTTGGTATGTACCTTACCAGAGACCTACAACAGCTGGAGAGGCCACAAAAGTGCCTCACAAAAAGGATCCTAGGCTTTAAACACATGTCCTACATGGACAGACACAAGAAACTTCTGCTGTTCTCAGTCTCTTATTGTCTACTTAGAGGTGATCTTTGGTTGACTTATAAAGCCATGTCCGACCCAGCCATACTTGAAATGCCACACCTAAAGAAATCCCAATCACCCCATGCCACACTCTCCAGAGATCACAACCTCATTACCACAATTAACAGAACATGCTGAAGGGACAGGTTCATCTCCCAAAGACTGCCCATACTCTGGAATAAGCTTGCCATTCATGTCAAGCAGAGCACATCGCTGGCCCTCTTCAAGAGAAATCTTGATGAGTGAGTGGGTAACAGAAAGTTCACTCCTGGGATCATTTCAGTTGCCCTACTGGATAGGGGCACTGTAAACTAACATTGGGTGGCACGGTGCTTGGGCAATTTTTTATTTGGCTAGGCTTGTAAAAATTCCAAGGCCATTAGCCTAGTACACACCTATGAACCTATAATAAACTATAAACAAAACCTCATCACAAAGTAGTGATTTTTTTCCCATTTAAGGAGTGTTGCACAGTAAATTAAGAAATCCACATTATTGAGGAATTATGAACAATTTCTACATTCAATTAAGTTTCCAACAATAGGAAAGGACATTCAAAATGACTTGGTTAAACCGATATCTGAAGAAGAAATAGTATATGTAATTCAGCATATGAAATCACATAAATCACCAGGTCCTAATGGCTTGACAGTGGAATTTTATAAAAAGTTTGCAGATATTTTCGGTAAGATACTTTCAGTTGTGTTTAACTACATAATTAGGAATAAAATTAATGATCCACATCTTAACGCCTCAAAAACTATTTTTATACATAAAGCCAATTCAGATCCTCAAAATCCGGATAATTATAGACCGATATCATTAATAAATGTAGACATGAAAATTCTAACCTCTATTGTAGAATCTAGACTGAAGAGAATCATGATTCATATCATTTCCAAAGAACAGACTGGTTTTATGGCAGGTAGACAAACCAGTGATAATACACTCACATTACATACTATGTTAGAGCATGCTAAGCAAAATAATTTAAATATTTATGCCCTTATAATTGATGCCCAGAAAGCCTTTGATAGGGTTGATACAAATTTCTTGTTTGATCTTTTACTGTATTTTAATATATCACATGAGTTTGTCCAAATGTTACAAATATTATATAGTAATCCCTATACTACATTGTATATTAATAAAACTTCTCTAAAAGAATACAGATTAAGAATGGAACACGCCAGGGTTGCCCTTTGTCCCCTTTATTATTTAATATCTATCTTGAACCATTGTTTTTATATATTAAACAAAATGTTTATCATAATGTCCCAATAATTTATAGAACTAAAATATTAATGGCAGCTTTTGCTGACGATCTTAGCATTTATTGTGCATCTCCATTATCAGATACTGAAAAATTATTGAAGGCTGTTAATGAGTTCTCAAAAGTCTCTAATTATAAAATTAACTTGAAAAAAATATCTTCCCTTTAAAGACACCTAAACCCTTTTCGTTATTGCCCTTAGTGGGACAGGTATCATTTAAAGAAAATATTAAATATCTAGGTATAGAGTTCTCTACAGATAATAAAGACTTTTACAATAATAATATTAAAGCAATCTGGGAACAAATAATTTCGGATTTTGGGAGATGGAAAAATTTACGCCTGCCAATGTTAGCAAAAGTTTCCATTATCAAAATTAACATATTACCACGATTATTGTATATTTTTAGGTCAGTTGAACCAAGAAGTAATCCGAACCACAGACACGGAACAGGATACGCCAACTACTCAGAAAGGATTTAGCTTCCACGATCCAATAAAAGCTATTTATTTAACTTCAGACAACAGATAAAAAACATATAAATCCACCAATACTGTTAAACACTACAGAGCAGCAACACTACAGAGTGCTTTTCGTTCTAAAAATGCTAGAACTTCATCAGACAACAACCAGCATTAATACAAGTTTATTTATAAGGCTGGTACCTAGCAAATTGATTAATTGGCACCAATTAAAACTAAAATTAAAAACCATAGTTAAAATTCCTTAACCACCAACTATAATAAAAGTTTCTATGTCCTCTGTTTAAACACAGGAAATGTTCTATTAATAATGTCTGTTTTTAAACAAGTAACAAACATCAAAATTCATCTTTAAAAATAAAAAAGTTAAATTCTACATATCCATACATTCTGAAACATGTTATTGATGTTCCAAATAAAGACAAGCATGACAGAGCAGTACCAGACTAGTAATCTTATAGTTATTACTATGCTACCTAACCCTTCCCTTTAAATTATGTGTGTTTTTTGGATGAATATGTGTATGTTTCTATCTATTAATGGGCTTAGTAATTACCTCAAAAGGTTCTTCAACTTTAGAATACAGGCAATTGAACAAGCTTCGTTGATTCCTGGCTCCCTGCATGCTGCTAGCCTTATTTGCCATGCTAACTCTTTTTTCTCTAACTCTAATTTCAAAAAAAGTTCATTAACAAATTTATTTTCTTCTCTATACTTGGCAATACTATCTATAACCATAAATGTGAAGGAATGTCCAATATTGGTATCACAGTGTCTCGCCAATGCATTCACGTCTTTTTTCTTTTTTGTTATTGCATAGACATGTTCATAAATTCTGTCCTTCAGATGTCTGTCCGTTTTTCCTACATAAAATGTCGGACATTGCTTGCATTGAGCTAGATAAACGACCCCTTTAGATGTACATGAAAATGATCCTTTAACATCATAGCTCACTGACCTAATGGTAAATGAGTTTGATGTATCTATTACTTTGCAGTATTTACAAGCACCACATTTTTTCGTCCCTCTGTTTATCTTCCCTTTTATATTGTATGGTTTTGTTTCAAGTAGTTGCTTTAAGTTTGTACCCCTTTTATATGTTATTACTGGGTCAAAATTTAGAATGCTGGAGATGCTTTTATCTATTGATAAATAACTCCAGTACTTTCTCACTATCCTGCCTATAGTTTGTGCTTCTGGACAGTATGTAAAAGTGAATGCTATTCTAAAAGCATTTAGGTTGTTGGTTTCCCTAGTTGAGCAAGTCAGTTGTTGGCTGACAATTAAATTCAACTGTGCACTTACTTCTACATTATCTGTGTCCATAATGAATTCATTGTTAGTTTGTAAAGGCAGCAAAGGGTTATAAAAACCTGTTTTCCGTTTCTCCCTGACTTCCTGAAATATGTTGTTTAAAAATGTTTCAGGGTACTCCCACCTTTGGAACATGTGGTGTAACAATTTACACTCGTCTTCAAAGTCTTCCTGCAATGTTGTCATTCTTGCTGCCCTCACTAGTTGGCCTTTGACCACTGCCTTTTTCTGATGGAGGGGGTGCATACTAGTATAGTGCAAAAAGTTGTTTGAATAAGTTGCCTTCCTAAATATTTTAGATACGTATGATGACCTATACTTCCTTAAGTCCACATCTAGAAAATTAATCCTGTTTGTCTGGAAGTTGGACGTAAAGGCCAAAAATGACGTGGTTGTGTTTAAAAACTTCACAAAATTTTCAGCCTCGTTTTTGTTCCCTTTGAATAGGATAAGGATGTCATCAAGAAACCTTCTGTACAGGTGTATTTGTTTAAACCATTCAATCTTAAAAATACAGTTGGTCTCCCAGTGGGCTAGGACTAGGTTTGCAAAACTTGACCCCACAGGTGATCCCATTGCTACTCCAATTTTCTGCACAAACAGTTTATCTTCAAAGGCTACAAAGTTGTTTTTTTAGAATAACATCCAAAAGCTGTTCTATCAATAAGGCTTCATTAGTATTTGCACCTTTTGAGATAATGTACTCCACTACCCATTCAATGCCCAATTCATGGGGTATACAAGAGTAAAGGTTTACAATAACTACTGTTAAAAAGTTGGTATTCTCATCAAATTCTAAGTTTTCAAGCTGGTCAAGCAAGGCCCACGAATCTTTTAAAATTTGGACTTCCAAGTTGACATATTTCTTCAATAGGCTGTCCACTAATTTAGCACAAGAATATGTTATGGACTGCCTAGCATCTACTAAGGCCCTAAATGGAGGGTTGGTAATACTCTTGTGTAACTTTGGAATTCCAAAAATCTTAGGGATTTTTGGTGCTAGCATTGACAAGTAAGTGTGTTGCTCTAAGGTGATGAGACCATCGGTAAAGAGATCACTGATGTACATCTTGATTTTACTGTGTGCTTGATTTAATTAATTTCTACTAATAGGGGCATATGTTTCGCTCTCTAGAAGTTTGAACATAATGTTAGAATAGTCGTGTTTGTAAAACACTACTAAACCCCCTCCCTTGTCAGGCTTCATGAATCTAAGCGACAAATTCCTTAACAGTTCTAGTAGGGTTTTCTCTTCAGCAGATAAATTAAGTAAATTTTGGTTAGTGTGTTTTAACATGTCCCTGAATTCGTTTTCACATAGAAACTCAAACATATTCAGGGTGTTGTTCTGCGGTGGGTTGAAAGTACTGGCTACCCTTAAACTGTTTTCAATTGTAGAGTGCCTTCCAAACATTATATTCAAATTCAGTTTACGTAAGAATAGCTTAAAATCAATTAGTAACTCTACAATATCACATTTTTTCGTGGGGACAAAGGTCAAGCCTTTAGCAAACAAGTCAATCAAAACTTGGTCAATTTTACAGTCAGTGAAATTGTATACAGAAAAGTCATCACCACTATTTTTCAAAATTTCACGTAGTCTAATTTCGTTCAATTGAAGTTGCTGCTGTTGCTCCGGGTATTGTACCGGCGATTCATCCCCTGCCCACGTTTCGGTGGCCAGTTGCCCCCCCTCCCCCGTTGAAAGTTTTTTTGGGGTGCTTGATTGTGACCACAATTGTTGTTTGTCAAGTACATTTGATTCGGTACTTCAAAGTTGAAGTCCCCTTCTATAAGGTCACTCTCATTTGAACACCCACCATTTTCTGGTTCTATTGTTGCTTCCAAATCATTAGAGGTGTTTCTGTTGAAATTCTGGCCTCCTTGGTTCCTCCCCATTGTTGGGATGCCAGAAAATTTCTTTTTATTATTGTTATCCCTTTCCTGGAGCAGTACAGGTTTTGGATAAGCTACCCCATCCTGATACGCTTTTAAGTCTCTTTGTAATTTCCTGATTTTATTGGCCTTTAATTTCACCATTTGTTGGGAAATACTAGACAAAATTCTGTCATACTCAAATTCATTTCTATGAAAGTCACTGTGTGCTTTTACGTCCTGTTCCAAGTCTGCAGCTTCCTTCATTACTTTTTCTAAGTCTAGTTGGTAATGTTTGACCATACATTGCATGACCTCTAGGCCATGCCTATTAAACAAGTCAGTCAATTCTTTATAAAAGTCAAAGTTATGTACTAACCCCGATGGATAAGAAAAGTGTCTCATACCCTTAGGAACTATTTTCTCTTTGAGACATTTTTTGAAATAGTTCACTTCAAGTTGTAATTTCTTGGTTCTAAATAGTTTAGTATCAAAGAATTTAAATTTGTCACAGAGCGAATACTCACTCACAATATTGTCCATTTGCAGAGCTCCGTCACCTGCCTGTATACAATCCATGTCTAATTCGCGGTTAAGCCATGTTCCGACGTTGAACCTTCCATCTGGAAACTGCTCCGGTGCACTTCTGCTTCCTCTACTGGTGTTGCTTTCACCATATTGGTTACGTTGAGGCAATGCCTCCATAGTTCCTTCGTTGGTTTGTTGAAAACCCGGAATTACTTTACCGGAGCTGGTTGTTGCACTGTTTTGGTCTCCGCTGGAGCTAGGAACGTTGTCGATCCTCTCCGATAAGCGGTCGAGCCTTTTGTTTATGAGTTCAAGTAACTGGGTAAGATTTCCTTGCGATAAGTCGCTACCATCCACATTTGCTTCCATTCCTTCGCAGTTGGCCCCCAACACAAAACCACAGTTGAACCAAGAAGTAATCCGAACCACAGACACGGAACAGGATACGCCAACTACTCAGAAAGGATTTAGCTTCCACGATCAAATAAAAGCTATTTATTTAACTTCAGACAACAGATAAAAAACATATAAATCCACCAATACTGTTAGACATGGATTGTATACAGGCAGGTGACGGAGCTCTGCAAATGGACAATATTGTGAGTGAGTATTCGCTCTGTGACAAATTTAAATTCTTTGATACTAAACTATTTAGAACCAAGAAATTACAACTTGAAGTGAACTATTTCAAAAAATGTCTCAAAGAGAAAATAGTTCCTAAGGGTATGAGACACTTTTCTTATCCATCGGGGTTAGTACATGACTCTGACTTTTATAAAGAATTGACTGACTTGTTTAATAGGCATGGCCTAGAGGTCATGCAATGTATGGTCAAACATTACCAACTAGACTTAGAAAAAGTAATGAAGGAAGCTGCAGACTTGGAACAGGACGTAAAAGCACACAGTGACTTTCATAGAAATGAATTTGAGTATGACAGAATTTTGTCTAGTATTTCCCAACAAATGGTGAAATTAAAGGCCAATAAAATCAGGAAATTACAAAGAGACTTAAAAGCGTATCAGGATGGGGTAGCTTATCCAAAACCTGTACTGCTCCAGGAAAGGGATAACAATAATAAAAAGAAATTTTCTGGCATCCCAACAATGGGGAGGAACCAAGGAGGCCAGAATTTCAACAGAAACACCTCTAATGATTTGGAAGCAACAATAGAACCAGAAAATGGTGGGTGTTCAAATGAGAGTGACCTTATAGAAGGGGACTTCAACTTTGAAGTACCGAACCAAATGTACTTGACAAACAACAATGGTGGTCACAATCAAGCACCCCAAAAAAACTTTCAACGGGGGAGGGGGGGCAACTGGCCACCGAAACGTGGGCAGGGGATGAATCGCCGGTACAATACCCGGAGCAACAGCAGCAACTTCAATTGAACGAAATTAGACTACGTGAAATTTTGAAAAATAGTGGTGATGACTTTTCTGTATACAATTTCACTGACTGTAAAATTGACCAAGTTTTGATTGACTTGTTTGCTAAAGGCTTGACCTTTGTCCCCACGAAAAAATGTGATATTGTAGAGTTACTAATTGATTTTAAGCTATTCTTACGTAAACTGAATTTGAATATAATGTTTGGAAGGAACTCTACAATTGAAAACAGTTTAAGGGTAGCCAGTACTTTCAACACACCGCAGAACAACACCCTGAATATGTTTGAGTTTCTATGTGAAAACGAATTCAGGGACATGTTAAAACACACTAACCAAAATTTACTTAATTTATCTGCTGAAGAGAAAACCCTACTAGAACTGTTAAGGAATTTGTCGCTTAGATTCATGAAGCCTGACAAGGGAGGGGGTTTAGTAGTGTTTTACAAACACGACTATTCTAACATTATGTTCAAACTTCTAGAGAGCGAAACATATGCCCCTATTAGTAGAAATGAATTAAATCAAGCACACAGTAAAATCAAGATGTACATCAGTGATCTCTTTACCGATGGTCTCATCACCTTAGAGCAACACACTTACTTGTCAATGCTAGCACCAAAAATCCCTAAGATTTTTGGAATTCCAAAGTTACACAAGAGTATTACCAACCCTCCATTTAGGGCCTTAGTAGATGCTAGGCAGTCCATAACATATTCTTGTGCTAAATTAGTGGACAGCCTATTGAAGAAATATGTCAACTTGGAAGTCCAAATTTTAAAAGATTCGTGGGCCTTGCTTGACCAGCTTGAAAACTTAGAATTTGATGAGAATACCAACTTTTTAACAGTAGATATTGTACACCTTTACTCTTCTATACCCCATGAATTGGGCATTGAATGGGTAGTGGAGTACATTATCTCAAAAGGTGCAAATACTAATGAAGCCTTATTGATAGAACAGCTTTTGGATGTTATTCTAAAAACAACTTTGTAGCCTTTGAAGATAAACTGTTTGTGCAGAAAATTGGAGTAGCAATGGGATCACCTGTGGGGTCAAGTTTTGCAAACCTAGTCCTAGCCCACTGGGAGACCAACTGTATTTTTAAGAGTGAATGGTTTAAACAAATACACCTGTACAGAAGGTTTCTTGATGACATCCTTATCCTATTCAAAGGGAACAAAAACGAGGCTGAAAATTTTGTGAAGTTTTTAAACACAACCACATCATTTTTGGCCTTTACGTCCAACTTCCAGACAAACAGGATTAATTTTCTAGATGTGGACTTAAGGAAGTATAGGTCATCATACGTATCTAAAATATTTAGGAAGGCAACTTATTCAAACAACTTTTTGCACTATACTAGTATGCACCCCCTCCATCAGAAAGAGGCAGTGGTCAAAGGCCAACTAGTGAGGGCAGCAAGAATGACAACATTGCAGGAAGACTTTGAAGACGAGTGTAAATTGTTACACCACATGTTCCAAAGGAGGGAGTACCCTGAAACATTTTTAAACAACATATTTCAGGAAGTCAGGGAGAAAAGGAAAACAGGTTTTTATAACCCTTTGCTGCCTTTACAAACTAACAATGAATTCATTATGGACACAGATAATGTAGAAGTAAGTGCACAGTTGAATTTAATTGTCAGACAACAACTGACTTGCTCAACTAGGGAAACCAACAACCTAAATGCTTTTAGAATAGCATTGACTTTTACATACTGTCCAGAAGCACAAACTATAGGCAGGATAGTGACAAAGTACTGGAGTTATTTATCAATAGATAAAAGCATCTCCAGCATTCTAAATTTTGACCCAGTAATAACATATAAAAGGGGTACAAACTTAAAGCAACTACTTGAAACAAAACCATACAATATAAAAGGGAAGATAAACAGAGGGACGAAAAAATGTGGTGCTTGTAAATACTGCAAAGTAATAGATACATCAAACTCATTTACCATTAGGTCAGTGAGCTATGATGTTAAAGGATCATTTTCATGTACATCTAAAGGGGTCGTTTATCTAGCTCAATGCAAGCAATGTCCGACATTTTATGTAGGAAAAACGGACAGACATCTGAAGGACAGAATTTATGAACATGTCTATGCAATAACAAAAAAGAAAAAAAGACGTGAATGCATTGGCGAGACACTGTGATACCAATATTGGACATTCCTTCACATTTATGGTTATAGATAGTATTGCCAAGTATAGAGAAGAAAATAAATTTGTTAATGAACTTTTTTTGAAATTAGAGTTAGAGAAAAAAGAGTTAGCATGGCAAATAAGGCTAGCAGCATGCAGGGAGCCAGGAATCAACGAAGCTTGTTCAATTGCCTGTATTCTAAAGTTGAAGAACCTTTTGAGGTAATTACTAAGCCCATTAATAGATAGAAACATACACATATTCATCCAAAAAACACACATAATTTAAAGGGAAGGGTTAGGTAGCATAGTAATAACTATAAGATTACTAGTCTGGTACTGCTCTGTCATGCTTGTCTTTATTTGGAACATCAATAACATGTTTCAGAATGTGTGGATATGTAGAATTTAACTTTTTTATTTTTAAAGATGAATTTTGATGTTTGTTACTTGTTTAAAAACAGACATTATTAATAGAACATTTCCTGTGTTTAAACAGAGGACATAGAAACTTTTATTATAGTTGGTGGTTAAGGAATTTTAACTATGGTTTTTAATTTTAGTTTTAATTGGTGCCAATTAATCAATTTGCTAGGTACCAGCCTTATAAATAAGCTTGTATTAATGCTGGTTGTTGTCTGATGAAGTTCTAGCATTTTTAGAACGAAAAGCACTCTGTAGTGTTGCTGCTCTGTAGTGTTTAACAGTATTGGTGGAGTTATATGTTTTTTATTTGTTGTCTGAAGTTAAATAAATAGCTTTTATTGGATTGTGGAAGCTAAATCCTTTCTGAGTAGTTGGCGTATCATATTTTTAGGTCAGCCAATTTATTACTTTCAAAGACGTTTTTTAAAAAGATTCATAAAGAATTGACTAAATTCATTTGGGAACCAAAGAAAACCAGGATATCTTATGATAAATTAATGACCCCAAAAAATAGAGGAGGACTGGAATTACCTAATTTTGAAATGTATTATTTAATTGTAAATTCTAATAGAATTTTAAGAATTGCCAATTATGATATAAATAATACTAAGTGGACACCACTTTGGGTAGTTCTGAATTATAAATATATTCTAAAGTTAAATATCAATCCTAAATAAAATAAAATAAAAATATATAAAATATATCCTAAATAAAAATCCCTACTTTTTTTAGGTAAGGATACGTTGAAATTCTATGGGATTATTGAACACATCAAAACGAACATATTTTCTTTACATAACTTATTTCATTCATTAGATTTGGTTCAACATATGATGGTTTTTCAACCCTTTCATAAGAATCCTAATTTAAAATTGAATAATCAACTAATTGATCTCAACAAGTTTCCATTGATAGTTAATCTAACTTTGATTGATATATATAAACATCTTGACAGTTCGGCCAACCAAATAAGACAAGAACTTAACTTACCTAAAAAGTATCTGGTTATTCTGAGACAAATTAGAGAACTCACTATAAGCTATTTTAAAAGTTTTAAACCGGAAGAAGAGGCTATTAATAGATGCTCTTTGTTGTGGCAAGCTCTCCAACAGGATCTTAAATATATCACGACAGCAAATCAATTAATTAAAGAATTTCAATTTCATGATAAAATTTTGTTATCAAACTACTGGGAAGAGAAAATTTTACTGACAGATAGAAGTAATATGTTAAAAGCAATTGACTTGACCATCAAATCTACTTCTCTTCAAAAATTAATATATACCCAGTTGATGATTTGGAACAATGCATATTATACACGCCTTACCCTGCATAAATTTAATCCCAAAATTCACCAACTTGTCCATATTGTAAGAATCAACCAGCTGATCTTCTTCATATGTTCTGGAGTTGTAAATGTATTTTCAAACTTTGGAATTCCCTTAAGAGTCAACTTCAGAAGGTGGGTTACCAAAGTACAACGTTATCATGGAAATTTATGATTCTGCATATTCCCCCGAAAGAGATCCTAAATCACAAATTATTATATATATTAATATTTTCTATTAATGAAGCTTTATATAGCTTCAAATTGGTTAGACCCATCTAAAACTTCATGGCAGAACTTTAGAGTTCTAGCAACAAAACATATATTGGCTCATAAATTACTATTAAACCCACAAAATAAAAATGTTAATAATCCAAAAATTTGGGAACAGATTTTTAATATTATACTAGCATAGTATTTTCAACTTGGAAATATTAATAATTATTTATGTGTGTGGAGAGAATTTAGTAATCAACTGTCTATTACCTGCATTTACTCTTATGCTTTTTTATATTTAAATGTATTACATGGAAGCATTCTTGTAAATATTGTATATAGAGTGTGGTTATTAGTGATATTAGTTAATGTTTGATTTGTGAATATATGTTATTTTTGATCTTACTTGTGTTTGAAAATAATATAACAATAAAGATTTATTATGGAAAAAAAAAGAAATCCACATTATTGGATTTACTCTGTTCAAATACATAGTTCTGTTTCCATGAGCCAGGTTTCATACCACAAAATTATGATACATTTAATGCAATATGTTCTGAAAATATTTTGGCCATATTCCAATGTTTAAATTGAAATATAAGATCAGATTTAGAAAACTTTGCCACATCTAAATGAACATTAATTTGTTTGTTCTTGTAAATATCTATAAATGTTTGACTTAGTTCTTATATTTGAATTGTTTTCAGTTAATTTGTTTGTCTTATATGCTGTACTAGTTATCACTTTTAAATATGTTTTAATATTGTATTTCTGTCTGGAGCTTTTCTCCTCGGGCCTCCATTGAAAATGGGCTACCTTAGCCCAATGGACTTTCCCAGTTAATAAACTGAAATAAATAAATAAAATAAATCTTGCTAAGTAAATTTGCACAATGAGTGCTACACGCAGGGTGTGTGTGACTCAGAAAACTCAGATACATGACATGGCAAGCCCAAATGATGTGACTAGTTGCACTGTATACCAATGACCTTTTTGCTGTATATTTGAGCTCAGCCATACACATTTTCTGACAGAGTACTTTGCAGAATAATTTTAGGGGCTGCCACAGCCACAGTAAATGTGTATCTGCAGGAGACCCGTGTTGCAGCTGTGATGCCTAATGGTACATATCGCCTTGGAGGCACAGGGTCAAACGACTGAACTTAATATTTCATGACCTTGACACTGATGTTATGAACTAGAACCATGTCAATATGGACATCATCCAACAAATCATACAAATGTGTTGGCCTATCCGCAGCCTATGGGAATCACGGAGTACCTATCCCAGTGGTAACAAGGTATGTGTGGTTTTATGCATATTAGCTACAGGGATCTTTCATTAACCTGCATGGACAGTGGGGGCAACTGAGGCATCTGCTTTGAGAATACTCTATCAGTTCCTCTATGCCATGCTTCAGCATGTGGGAGAGCATTTTTAGTTTCTGCATACCCAAAAAGAAAGAACCAACACCATGGTGGAGTTCTATGATATAGCTCATTTCCAAGAGGAAAAGGGGGCCATACACTGAGCCCACACTGAAATAAAAGCCTCACTTGGTGAACTGGGAGGGTGGTGCATGAACTTCAAAAGGCATCACTCCATCAACTGCCAACTGTAATACACAAAGTCTCATCTACAAAGTGTATGCAGGTCACTTAGGTAGTTTTTATGACTTCGGCATATGGCCCACATGATCTGTATCAATGGTTTTGCTAGGGATGACTTCCGACAGGGGCAACTTGTTGGTGATGCCAGATATGCCCTGGAACCCTGGATTGTGACATCCATAAAAAATCAATACAATCAAACCAACCAGGGGTACAACCAACCAGAAACATTATTGGATGTGTGGTTGTGCTGCTGATGGCCTGCTTTCACAAGTTCTTGACTGAAGTCATTTAGTTTGGTGGGGCCAAATTTTCAACTAATGAGTATAGACTTTATAAGCTGCCAAGGGAGAGTTCACTATCTGTATATACAGCATGTTTGGGCCAAATATAAAAAGAATGTTTTGAAATTGAGGCATATATTAGGTTAGATATAGGGACTAATATTGGTTTTCCACGTTTTTATAATTAACACAATTTATGTCTCCATCTATGACAAACACTTCATATATGCATTCTTTTTATATTTGGTGGTTGGTATTTTAACTTATTGTCTTAACATTATATTAATAATATTGTATACAATTTGTAATTTCAGGAACATTTAGGTTAATCTATTGAAAAATCAATAGTAGGACTTTTTAAATGGGTGCATAGATCAAAACATTGATTACCTTTAGGGCTTTAAATGGACATTTGTCTTATTTGCAATTTATTTCTGAGTTTTAGTAGTGTATGTAGTTCATCTATGGATTTTAATGTGGCATATTTCTTTAAATTTTTAAATTTTTAATATTTAATTGGTCCCTCATTAAGGGATCACTATTTAAGGCTGGGTTTTTCTTTATAATGTGTGTATACGTTATTTTGTTCTGAGGAAGTCCCCTATTCATTGAGGGAAGAAAGCGCTTAACATTGTATACTACTATCAGCAATTTAATAAATCGTGTGATTTTAGCTGTTCTTGTGGCTGGCTTCCATTCCTGTGAATTGTTCTGAAATAAATGAGTATATCTAAAGGCTTTCTTTATTTATGGTAAACTGAGGTTTGGGTAGTAGAGTGAGAGATGAGATAGAAACTCAGGAATGGAGTTTAGATAAAAATAGCCAGCAATATTCATCTGTAAGTCTGACACTGAAACAACTGCTGTAAAGACACAATACTGGTGTACTACATTCTTCTTTTCTGGTGTTTGTTACTTGAGTAATACTAAAATATTATAGCTACAAGGAAAGATGTATAATTCTTAAGATTTATGTTTAAACAAAAAATAATTATTGTGCATGAAATGTATGTGATAAAGATTGGCTGCAATTTACTAATGAGAGGATGGAAAGATTGTGAATATTCATCTAGTAAAACAACGTTATCTGAAATACAGGTGCTGTGCCAATATCAGTGGCTACGTTTTTGAGAGCATTCCTTAATAAAAGATAGTTGTATTGCTGTTATGTGACATTTGTGATAAGTAATGCAATGTTTTCAATGAGCATGTAAGATTCTTCAGTGTTATAAATGATCTCCCTGTTAGAATACTCTTCATTAAACAAGGATATAGATGCCTCCAATATAGGATATTCCCCAAAATTCCTAGACTTAAATAGACAAGTCTCTTGAGTGGTTGATAAATAAACCTACTAGAGGGCTCAGCATTCTTGACTTAATTCTTACAAATATGGCTGCCTCTTGCACTACTCTTCTGGTAACACATTCCCCAATAAAGTCTGACCACAGACGTGTGACCTTCTCCATTAAACTTTCAAATCCCCCTACAGCATACCCCACTTAACATAAGGACTACAAGTATGCCAACCTCAACCTCTTCTATGATGAAATATCAAAATTCACTTATTACTGCACCTCCTCAAAACTCGATACAGCATCAGCAAACTTTACTAAGGAATTCTACACACATTGAGAAAAATGCATAGAGGTAGCATTGTTCATGAGAATCAAGTTTTAAAGGAAATTAAAAAAAAACACTTTAGGGGTCCACCACCATGAATAAACTATTTGACAAAAGAAAGAAACTTCTTCATTTGTGTAGTACAGCTAAACTCTTCTCCACAAATTTACTCTGGAATCAACTGGTACAGAAAAGATATGTGGCATGAGGGAGGGTACGGGCAGGGTATGAGTGCTCATAACACTTGGTGTCCCTGGAATATCTCTGAATCAGTGATGTTTCAGAATGACTGTGTTAATACAAGTATACTTACCACAGCTACAAAAGAGGTACAACAGATGTTTACAAATGGCTGAAAGTAATCTTAGGTTGTGTTTTTTTACTATTGTATATCCAATCTACACGCAGACTGCAAAGTAAACAAGTGTATAAAATAACCAGATTATCTGATTCTTAAAGAATAGGACATTCTGGGAACACAGAAAGACACTTGCATATCATAGCTAAGTTAAATGCTTCCCAAAAATGTAAAAATCAGAAAATATGATTTAAAATGGCCAATCATTTGTACTTAGTGCTTCATTTTCACTCCATCTCAATTTTTTCTGTGTCCCTTGTTTGCAATGTGAGAGCAAAGACAGAAAATGTAATAACATGATTAATAAACAGATTACAGTGGCTGATGGCCCTGTAAACACACAGACATCAAAGCTGAAAGTTATCTTTTTTCATACAAGAATGTGTTTATACTCTAATTAGCAAACTGCTCATAGACAGCAATTTCTCTTAGTGGTTAGTGGTGAATGAATGCATATTGAGGAACCCTTCTCGTATGTAATAGCACAGTGTATGAAAGCATATTAAGGAACCCTTCTCATAGATAATAGCACAATGTATGAATGCATATTAAGGAACCCTTCTCGTATGTAATAGCACAGTGTATGAATGCATATTAAGGAACCCTTCTCGTATGTAATAGCACAGTGTATTAATGCATATTAAGGAACCCTTCTCGTATGTAATAGCACAGTGTATGAATGCATATTAAGGAACCCTTCTCGTATGTAATAGCACAGTGTATGAATGCATATTAAGGAACCTGTCTCGTATGTAATAGCACAGTGTATGAATGTATATTAAGGAACCCTTCTCAGATGTAATAGCACAGTGTATGAATGCATAATAAGGAACCCTTCTCGTATGTAATAGCACAGTGTATGAATGCATATTAAGGAACCCTTCTTGTATGTCATAGCACAGTGTATGAATGCATATAAAGGAACCCTTCTCGTATGTCATAGCACAGTGTATGAATGCATATTAAGGAACCCTTCTCGTATATGTAATAGCACAGTGTATGAATGCATATTAAGGAACGCTTCTCGTATGTAATAGCACATTGTATGAATGCATATTAAGGAACCGTTCTCGTATGTAATAGCACAGTGTATAAATGCATATTAAGGAACCCCTCTCGTATGTAATAGCACAGTGTATGAATGCATATTAAGGAACCTTCTCGTATGTAATAGCACAGGGTATGAATGCATATTAAGGAACCCCTCTCGTATGTAATAGCACAGGGTATGAATGCATATTAAGGAACCCGTCTCGTATGTGATAGCACAGTGTATGAATGCATATTAAGGAACCTTCTCGTATGTAATAGCACAGTGTATGAATGCATATTAAGGAACCCTTCTCGTATGTAATAGCACAGTGTATGAATGCATATTAAGGAACCCTTCTCGTATGTAATAGCACAGTGTATGAATGCATATTAAGGAACCCTTCTCATATGTAATAGCACAGTGTATGAATGCATATTAAGGAACCCTTCTCGTATGTAATAGCACAGGGTATGAATGCATATTAAGGAACCCTTCTCGTATGTAATAGCACAGTGTATGAATGCATATTAAGGTAGGAACCCTTCTCGTATGTAATAGCACAGGGTATGAATGCATATTAAGGAACCCTTCTCGTATGTAATAGCACAGTGTATGAATGCATATTAAGGAACCCTTCTCATATGTAATAGCACAGTGTATGAATGCATATTAAGGAACCCTTCTCGTATGTAATAGCACAGTGTATGAATGCATATTAAGGAACCCTTCTCGTATGTAATAGCACAGTGTATGAATGCATATTAAGGAACCCTTCTCGTATGTAATAGCACAGTGTATGAATGCATATTAAGGAACCTGTCTCGTATGTAATAGCACAGTGTATGAATGCATATTAAGGAACCTTCTCGTATGTAATAGCACAGTGTATGAATGCATATTAAGGAACCCGTCTCGTATGTAATAGCACAGTGTATGAATGCATATTAAGGAACCCTCCTCGTATGTAATAGCACAGTGTATGAATGCATATTAAGGAACCCTTCTCGTATGTAATAGCACAGTGTATGAATGCATATTAAGGAACCCTTCTCGTATGTAATAGCACAGTGTATAAATGCATATTAAGGAACCCTTCTCGTATGTAATAGCACAGTGTATAAATGCATATTAAGGAACCCTTCTCGTATGTAATAGCACAGTGTATGAATGCATATTAAGGAACCCTTCTCGTATGTAATAGCACAGTGTATGAATGCATATTAAGGAACCCGTCTCGTATGTAATAGCACAGTGTATGAATGCATATTAAGGAACCCGTCTCGTATGTAATAGCACAGTGTATGAATGCATATTAAGGAACCCTTCTCGTATGTAATAGCACAGTGTATGAATGCATATTAAGGAACCCTTCTCATATGTAATAGCACAGTGTATGAATGCATATTAAGGAACCCTTCTCGTATGTAATAGCACAGTGTATGAATGCATATTAAGGAACCCTTCTCGTATGTAATAGCACAGTGTATGAATGCATATTAAGGAACCCTTCTCATATGTAATAGCACAGTGTATGAATGCATATTAAGGAACCCCTCTCGTATGTAATAGCACAGTGTATGAATGCATATTAAGGAACCTTCTCGTATGTAATAGCACAGTGTATGAATGCATATTAAGGAACCCTTCTCGTATGTAATAGCACAGTGTATGAATGCATATTAAGGAACCCTTCTCGTATGCAATAGCACAGTGTATGAATGCATATTAAGGAACCCTTCTTGTATGTAATAGCACAATGTATAAATGCATATTAAGGAACCTTCTTGTATGTAATAGCACAGTGTATGAAAGCATATTAAGGAACCCTTCTCGTATGTAATAGCACAGGGTATGAATGCATATTAAGGAACCCTTCTCGTATGTAATAGCACAGTGTATGAATGCATATTAAGGAACCCTTCTCGTATGTAATAGCACAGTGTATGAATGCATATTAAGGAACCTTCTCGTATGTAATAGCACAGTGTATGAATGCATATTAAGGAACCCTTCGTATGTAATAGCACAGTGTATGAATGCATATTAAGGAACCCTTCTCGTATGTAATAGCACAGTGTATAAATGCATATTAAGGAACCCTTCTCGTATGTAATACACAGTGTATAAATGCATATTAAGGAACGCTTCTCGTATGTAATAGCACAGTGTATGAATGCATATTAAGGAACCCTTCTCGTATGTAATAGCACAGTGTATGAATGCATATTAAGGAACCCTTCTCGTATGCAATAGCACAGTGTATGAATGCATATTATGGAACCTTCTCGTATGCAATAGCAGAGGGTATGAATGCATATTAAGGAACCCTTCTCGTATGTAATAGCACAGTGTATGAATGAATATTAAGGAACCCTTCTCGTATGTAATAGCACAGTGTATGAATGCATATTAAGGAACCCTTCTCGTATGTAATAGCACAGTGTATGAATGCATATTAAGGAACCCTTCTCGTATGTAATAGCACAGTGTATGAATGCATATTAAGGAACCCTTCTCATATGTAATAGCACAGTGTATGAATGCATATTAAGGAATCTTCTCGTATGTAATAGCACAGTGTATGAATGCATATTAAGGAACCCTTCTCGTATGTAATAGCACAGGGTATGAATGCATATTAAGGAACCCTTCTCGTATGTAATAGCACAGTGTATGAATGCATATTAAGGAACACTTCTCGTATGTAATAGCAAAGTGTATGAATGCATATTAAGGAACCCTTCTCGTATGTAATAGCACAGTGTATGAATGCATATTAAGGAACCTTCTCGTATGTAATAGCACAGTGTATGAATGCATATTAAGGAACCCTTCTCATATGTAATAGCACAGTGTATGAATGCATATTAAGGAACCCTTCTCGTATGTAATAGCACAGTGTATGAATGCATATTAAGGAACCCTTCTCGTATGTAATAGCACAGTGTATGAATGCATATTAAGGAACCCTTCTCGTATGTAATAGCACAGTGTATGAATGCATATTAAGGAACCTTTCTCGTATGTAATAGCACAGTGTATGAATGCATATTAAGGAACCCTTCTCATATGTAATAGCACAGTGTATGAATGCATATTAAGGAACCCTTCTCGTATGTAATAGCACAGTGTATGAATGCATATTAAGGAACCTTCTTGTATGTAATAGCACAGTGTATGAATGCATATTAAGGAACCCTTCTCGTATGTAATAGCACAGTGTATGAATGCATATTAACGAACCCTTCTCGTATGTAATAGCACAGTGTATGAATGCATATTAAGGAACCTTCTCGTATGTAATAGCACAGTGTATGAATGCATATTAAGGAACCCTTCTCATATGTAATAGCACAGGGTATGAATGCATATTAAGGAACCCTTCTCGTTTGTAATAGCACAGTGTATGAATGCATATTAAGGAACCCTTCTCGTATGTAATGGCACAGTGTATGAATGCATATTAAGGAACCCTTCTCGTATGTAATAGCACAGTGTATGAATGCATATTAAGGAACCCTTCCCGTATGTAATAGCACAGTGTATGAATGCATATTAAGGAACCCTTCTCATATGTAATAGCACAGTGTATGAATGCATATTAAGGAACCCTTCTCGTATGTAATAGCACAGGGTATGAATGCATATTAAGGAACCCTTCTTGTATGTAATAGCACAATGTATAAATGCATATTAAGGAACCTTCTTGTATGTAATAGCACAGTGTATGAATGCATATTAAAGAACCCTTCTCGTATGTAATAGCACAGTGTATGAATGCACATCAAGGAACACTTCTCGTATGTAATAGCACAGTGTATGAATGCATATTAAGGAACCCTTCTCGTATGTAATAGCACAGTGTATGAATGCATATTAAGGAACCCTTCTAGTATGTAATAGGACAGTGTTGTTGTTGTTCTGTCTTTCGGCTTTTCCCGGTTAGGGGTCACCACAGCCGAACTCCGGTCTGCTGTATGAATGCATTTTAAGGAACCCTTCTCGTATGTAATAGCACAGTGTATGAATGCCTATTAAGGAACCATTCTAATATGTAATAGCACAGTGTATGAATGCATATTAAGGAACCCTTCTCGTATGTAATAGCACAGTGTATGAATGCATATTAAGGAACCCTTCTCGTATGTAATAGCACAGTGTATGAATGCATATTAAGGAACCCTTCTCGTATGTAATAGCACAGTGTATGAATGCATATTAAGGAACCTTCTCGTATGTAATAGCACAGTGTATGAATGCATATTAAGGAACCCTTCTCATATGTAATAGCACAGTGTATGAATGCATATTAAGGAACCCTTCTCATATGTGATAGCACAGTGTATGAATGCATATTAAGGAACCCTTCTCGTATGTAATAGCACAGTGTATGAATGCATATTAAGGAACCCTTCTCGTATGTAATAGCACAGTGTATGAATGCATATTAAGGAACCTTCTCGTATGTAATAGCACAGTGTATGAATGCATATTAAGGAACCCTTCTCGTATGTAATAGCAAAGTGTATGAATGCATATTAAGGAACCCTTCTCGTATGTAATAGCACAGTGTATGAATGCATATTAAGGAACCTTCTCGTATGTAATAGCACAGTGTATGAATGCATGTTAAGGAACCCTTCTCATATGTAATAGCACAGTGTATGAATGCATATTAAGGAACCCTTCTCGTATGTAATAGCACAGTGCTGTTGTTGTTTCTTTCGGCTTTTCCCGGTTAAGGGTCGCAACAGTGGAACTCCATTCCACTAATGATTGGTAGTTGATTTTTGCGTGCCGAGTTACCAGCCCTGATGAACAACCTTCAACGAAAGTGCGGCCATTCACGCATGTCTCCATGCAGCAGACGCTCTAGCTGAGAATCGAACCAGACAGCGTCTTACTGTGAGGCGACAACCTTACCTCAGCACCACCACCGCGGATTGAATGCATATTAAGGAACCCTTCTCGTATGTAATAGCACAGTGTATGAATGCATATTAAGGAACCCTTCTCGTATATAATAGCACAGTGTATGAATGCATATTAAGGAACCCTTTTCGTATGTAATAGCACAGTGTATGAATGAATATTAAAGAACCCTTCTCGTATGTAATAGCACAGTGTATGAATGCATATTAAGGAACCCTTCTCGTATGTAATAGCACAGTGTATGAATGCATATTAAGGAACCCGTCTCGTATGTAATAGCATAGTGTATGAATGCATATTAAGGAACCCTTCTCGTATGTAATAGCACAGTGTATGAATGCATATTAAGGAACCTTTCTCGTATGTAATAGCACAGTGTATGAATGCATATTAAGGAACCCTTCTCGTATGTAATAGCACAGTGTATGAATGCATATTAAGGAACCCTTCTCTTATGTAATAGCACAGTGTATGAATGCATATTAACGAATCCTTCTCGTATGTAATAGCACAGTGTATGAATGCATATTAAGGAACTCTTCTCGTATGTAATAGCACAGGGTATGAATGCATATTAAGGAACCCTTCTCATATGTAATAGCACAGTGTATGAATGCATATTAAGGAACCCTTCTCGTATGTACTAGCACAGTGTATGAATGCATATTAAGGAACCCTTCTCGTATGTAATAGCACAGTGTATGAATGCATATTAAGGAACCCTTCTCGTATGTAGTAGCACAGTGTATGAATGCATATTAAGGAACCTTTCTCGTATGTAATAGCACAGTGTATGAATGCATATTAAGGAACCCTTCTCGTATGTAATAGCACAGTGTATGAATGCATATTAAGGAACCCATCTCGTATGTAATAGCACAGTGTATGAATGCATATTAAGGAACCCTTCTCGTATGTAATAGCACAGTGTTGTTGTGTCTTTCGGCTTTTTCCGGTTAGGGGTCACCACAGCAGAACTCCGGTCAGCTGTATGAATGCATATTAAGGAACCCTTCTCGTATGTAATAGCACAGTGTATGAATGCATATTAAGGAACCCTTCTCGTATGTAATAGCACAGTGTATGAATGCATATTAAGGAACCCTTCTCGTATGTAATAGCACAGTGTTGTTGTTGTTGTGTCTTTCGGCTTTTTCCGGTTAGGGGTCACCACAGCGGAACTCCGGTCCGCTGTTTGAATGCATATTAAGGAACCCTTCTCGTATGTAATAGCACAGTGTATGAATGCATATTAAGGAACCCTTCTCGTATGTAATAGCACAATGTATGAATGCATATTAAGGAACCCTTCTTGTATGTAATAGCACAGTGTATGAATGCATATTAAGGAACCCTTCTCGTATGTAATAGCACAGTGTAAGAATGCATATTAAGGAACCCTTCTCATATGTAATAGCACAGTGTATGAATGCATATTAAGGAACCCTTCTCGTATGTAATAGCACAGTGTATGAATGCATATTAAGGAACCCTTCTTGTATGTAATAGCACAGTGTATGAATGCATATTAACGAACCCTTCTCGTATGTAATAGCACAGTGTATGAATGCATATTAAGGAACCTTATCGTATGTAATAGCACAGTGTATGAATGCATATTAAGGAACCCTTCTCGTATGTAATAGCACAGTGTATGAATGCATATTAAGGAACCCTTCTCGTATGTAATAGCACAGTGTATGAATGCATATTAAGGAACCTGTCTCGTATGTAATAGCACAGTGTATGAATGCATATTAAGGAACCCTTCTCATATGTAATAGCACAGTGTATGAATGCATATTAAGGAAGTCTTCTCGTATGTAATAGCACAGTGTATGAATGCATATTAAGGAACCCTTCTCGTATGTAATAGCACAGTGTATGAATGCATATTAAGGAACCCTTCTCGTATGTACTAGCACAGTGTATGAATGCATATTAAGGAACCCTTCTCGTATGTAATAGCACAGTGTATGAATGCATATTAAGGAACCCTTGTCGTATGTAATAGCACAGTGTATGAATGCATATTAAGGAACCCTTGTCGTATTTAATAGCACAGTGTATGAATGCATATTAAGGAACTCTTCTCGTATGTAATAGCACAGTGTATGAATGCATATTAAGGAACCCATCTCGTATGTAATAGCATAGTGTATGAATGCATATTAAGGAACCTTCTCGTATATAATAGCACAGTGTTGTTGTTGTTGTGTCTTTCGGCTTTTTCCGGTTAGGGGTCGCCACAGCGGAACTCCGGTCCGCTGTATGAATGCATATTAAGGAACCCGTCTCGTATGTGATAGCACAGTGTATGAATGCATATTAAGGAACCCTTCTCGTATGTAATAGCACAGTGTATGAATGCATATTAAGGAACCCTTCTCATATGTAATAGCACAGTGTATGAATGCATATTAAGGAACCCTTCTCGTATGTAATAGCACAGTGTATGAATGCATATTAAGGAACCCTTCTCGTATGTAATAGCACAGTGTATGAATGCATATTAAGGAACCCGTCTCGTATGTAATAGCACAGTGTATGAATGCATATTAAGGAACCCGTCTCGTATGTAATAGCACAGTGTATGAATGCATATTAAGGAACCCTTCTCGTATGTAATAGCACAGTGTATGAATGCATATTAAGGAACCCTTCTCGTATGTAATAGCACAGTGTATGAATGCATATTAAGGAACCCTTCTCATATGTAATAGCACAGTGTATGAATGCATATTAAGGAACCCTTCGTATGTAATAGCACAGTGTATGAATGCATATTAAGGAACCCTTCTCATATGTAATAGCACAGTGTATGAATGCATATTAAGGAACCCTTCTCGTATGTAATAGCACAGTGTATGAATGCATATTAAGGAACCCTTCTCGTATGTAATAGCACAGTGTATGAATGCATATTAAGGAACCCCTCTCGTATGTAATAGCACAGTGTATGAATGCATATTAAGGAACCTTCTCGTATGTAATAGCACAGTGTATGAATGCATATTAAGGAACCCTTCTCGTATGTAATAGCACAGTGTATGAATGCATATTAAGGAACCCCTCTCGTATGTAATAGCACAGTGTATGAATGCATATTAAGGAACCCTTCTCGTATGTAATAGCACAGTGTATGAATGCATATTAAGGAACCCTTCTCATATGTAATAGCACAGTGTATGAATGCATATTTAGGAACCCTTCTCGTATGTAATAGCACAGTGTAACTGACGCTTATTCTTTACTCTGAAATACTTTTAGTCATCAGTAACAGGAACTTGGTGTTTCACTGAAACATAACTCTAATTTACAAAAGCAAGACAAGAGCTGAAAGCTGGCTGTGAGTGGGTGATAAAAAGACATAAAAATGGTTCTGAGTTATGGATGCTAATGAGCTGATATGCCTATAATTTTTCATTTCTTAAATGTAGTTACTCTTGAACAACATAAATTATTATCAATATGTAGTGTTATTCCGCACCTGCAGAAATGAATGCAAAACTGAATTACTGAAAAAAATCCTGTCAGACTAGTTTCAGGTGATGGGTGGACAACTCACACACACACACAGATAGCTTACTATGTATGTCATCATTTTCCCTAACCATTTCACTATTTAAACAGGGAAAATATAAAACAACACTATACAATCTGCTTCATAACACATTGGTGGAACAAATATTTACTACCTTCAAATGTAGTTCTGCCTCTTTGGAGTGTCACTAAAGTTGCTGAAGTTAATCAGGCCTCTCCAACTCCGTGGAGCACCTGGGAATTGAAGTAAGCTAACAGAAACCTCTAATTTCATTGGAAGCAGTATGTATGACAAAGACCATCAATCAGATCACTTATCATAACTTTAGTTTATGAGCTCTTTATTGAATTTCTTTAAACTCATTTCTTCAGCACATAAAATTGGCTATGACCAGTGATTTGATCATAAATTCCTGTATTAACCCCAAATTCTGAGCAAGAATTGTTTGGTTTTAGTATTCCAAATATTTAAACAGCATTGGTTGCACAAAATGACATGTAGTAGAATAGGAATCCTACTTTTAGTTTTGATGGTGAAAAACATGGTAATCATAAAATCAGAAACATATTTGTAGCACACAAGTAGACATTATAAAAACAAGGTACATACTGCACCATTGTCTGCCTTTCCATTAATATATGTAAAGGAAGATTTCGCTTTTATAAGTCTACCTCTAAAGAGTATCCTATGTGGGTGGTGTCTCTGGAAACTCAAAGACAGCAGCTGCCTTCTTCATAACTGTGGAGATACAGATGCAAATGCAGAGGTTAAACACTAAGTCCAAGGTTGTAGTACCTTAAACTACTCTCAGTCTCAAGAGTTAGTTTACATTAAGTAGGAGGGATATGAGGGCACAGAGTCCTACATGAGGGGTGTACACAGCCCCGCCACAGAAATGTAACAGTAAGGTTTACAATTCACTCTTTTTCCTGGTTTAACTGCTGATTACGTTTTGAAGTATCAGACTTCTCACTAATGTGCCTTACAGTTGTGGCAGGAACTGTTATAGGTGACAGTGTATGACATTGTAGAAGAGTAAGTGTAACTGTTTCAGTTGGGAATGGGAGATTCTCCTTTTCCTCACTGTTGTGCGATCTCAGAGTTGGTGTATATATATATATATATATATGTGTGTGTGTGTGTGTGTGTGTGTGTGTGTGTGTGTGTGTGTGTGTGTGTGTGTGTGTGTGTGTGTGTGTGTGTGTGTGTGTGTAGTGTAAGAAGCAGGAGTGTGAATGGTACAGCCCTGCAGAAAAGATGTTTTCTTTTTTTATCATTTGTATTTTGAACCAGTGTTGGTTCAATACTTTTTTTCAATGTTTTCTGTTTGATGGTTTTTAGTTTGACTTAACAAACTACTACCTATACACGGTTTTCTGTGTCACAGATGTATGGTAACACATTACACATATTGTGCTGCCCAGTAGTTGAACTGTTCCTAACCCTGCCCTCTCCATCATTAATGGTTGAATTCACTTGACCTGTTAGCTTCCTTATGTCTGCTTATAATATGCAGTGCTCATGCTCGGATGAAGTGTTTAAAAATATATTTAACATATGTAATTGGGAATTAATCAGTGCCTTTACTTGCATATTTGCCTATTTAGTCTTAAATATAATATTTAGTAATTTTGTCACATACGTGCACTGTGAAGGATTATAAACACTTATCCCAATAGGAATTTCTGGTTAGTATTTTCAGCCTACAACGATAACCAGCACTGACACCTGCTGGTAATACTAGGCAATTACATTAATATTCTGTCCAGATAAAAGAATTTAAATTTTGATGCATTATTGTAACTTTTCATGATAGTCAGCTATGGTATTCTTACATTATTAGATTAATGTAATGATTTCATGTGGATACGTGATGTATGCTGGTGTACTTGTTCAGGTTACGGTGTGCCTAGCTACCTGCTTAAACACTATATAGCTAATGACCACTGCTAACACCCATGGATTATATTCTGTGCTACTTAATGGCCCCCTGATTTTTATTACTGAAATTTTGCCTCAAAGTTAGAGTCCATGGGGTCAAATGTAATGTCCTTTCCCTGCATGTGTAAAAAGCACTTTCAATTCAGTAATCCCTGCTATATATATATTTGTTTTTTTACATAATACTGCTCATCCAATTTCTTGTGTATAACTAATCCTCTTTCCCATGTAGTGACAGTTTTAAGCCTATCTAAATGTACATTCCCTTCACTGTTTTATTTTTCATTTCTCAATTTTGGTATTTAGCTGTTACTGTTATGTCAATCACAATGTGTGCACTACTTCACCCAAACAAAGTTTTATCATTGAAATGTGTTCTCTGCTTTTCTTCTACACTCACAGACGTAATTCCACCTTTGTAAACATAAACTTAATCATATTGTGCTGTTACACTGTTATACTAATGTGCATGCTTTCCTCTGTATACCTTTAGTCCTAGGGACTAAAATAGCACATGCCTTATCTTTCTGATACTAACGGTAGGCCACACCCGAGCTTTACAAAAAAGAACATGACCCTTTTAGGTGTGGTATTAAGTAATCATGAATAGTTTGCAATATTCAATGATTCAATGATTTTTGAATACATTTAATAATTAAACTTCATGCCAGATATGTGTTTTCTTGTTAATGTATTAAACAAACACACAGACTCACACGTATATATGCAGAGAGAGAGAGAGAGAATACAGAGCACCTATGACAAAATATGTGAGATAATTACTACTGTGTTGTATTAAAGGAGGAAAGTCATCCTAGTAATAAATGAGCATCATGTCTGACAGGCTAAAGAGTTTTCTTTCTCCTTTTTTTTCTTCCTGTGATTTTTGCAGCTCAGATAGTTGGCATCCTGACAGTTCAGAGAATAACAGCAGTTTCTGATGATGGTGCTTCTTATTCATGCATATATACAGCTGTATAAATAATGGAGCTGAATGTCTCCATTTGGTAACTTGAATTAATGCTCCTGATTTTGTTAAATCTACTTTTGATTTAGTAGATCATTTTGCTCTGATATAGCAGAAACACAGTTCTAAAGTTGTCTAATAGAGCTGGCATTTTTATGGGGCTCAGGTATTGTGTAGATACTTTCTCTTTTAACCTGTTTGATGATCGTATGTTTCAAAAAATTGTCTTCATAATACACAACTGTCTGGTGGAAAATACAAAATGAAAACCTAGCAGCTGTAGCTGAAATGTTTCAGATGAAAACATCTGTGGAATTAGTACAAACCCAACTGCCTTGCCCAGCAGTACATGTAATCTATCTCCAGACAATTCTTCATTCTTAAACACAGCTAGAATTATCTATTATTGACCACTGGTACAACATTGTATGCATTGCTTTCTGTTACTGGACACAGTCATTATTTTATATTTCATGGAAAACTTAAATCTCTGTTCTATATAGCTAAAAATGTTATCTGTCTTCTAAATATTCTGTATATACAATCCCTGTGACTGCAAGTTTTAACGGGCAACCTACTGCATAGTTGTAGACATTTACAAAAGAAAACAGTCTGTGTGTACTGGCTAGTTATCACAGTGTCAGAGATTTTTTTTTATTTTTTGGTTCCCTCAAGCCTAATCATCTAGCTGTCCTTGTTCCCTTGCTATCCATTTCACCCTGCTATTTTGCTCAGTCTTATTGGTCAGTGGGGGGGGGGTGAAACTTTGGAGATGATGATCCACCGTCCAGACTGGATCAGGTTTCTGTCTGTCCCTAACTTCATGGGCTGCTAGAATGCAGTGTATGTATGCTGTCACATACCCTGCTTGATTGCAGTGATTCTAGGCAAGACAAACCACTTTGGTTGGTATTTTGATAATCTGGTAGCAGCAGCTCTCCACTAGGTAGCATCCATGTCACAGAACATAGCCACCACCCCCCTAGGATGGGTGGCCAGGGATGTGCCATTCCTTCCCATTCCTTCCAAGCCAGGTCTTCCAGTGCACAACATTAGCAAAGACCCCACATCAAGGGAGCTGTAGGCAAGGTTCGGTCCATCTGCATCACAGATCTTATTTCTGGAATATTGTCACTTTTAATTTTTTAACTAGTAGTCTTCCTGCCTTGGCACAGAGGGGAGTCAAATCATTTGATATATCGTGGGTTAATGACATTATATATTCACCTAAATTCATGGATTTATCAAGAGATGATGACGACAGTGAGGAAAATAATGGAGAAGCATCATTGTGAATGTTGGTACTAAAAACTAACTACCTTGCATTAGCAATATTACAATGTCTCATAAATATCAAATAAGATTTATTCCAGTGGCATAGACAGCCAAAGTCCTGACTATGGTGCAGGCAACCTGGGTTTGATCAGCAGCTCTGGTACTTGATAGAGCTGAGAGCTGGGTGTGCTCATATTTGAGAGTGAAGGTGAAATGGAACAAAGCTATGTATTGCAGTAATCCTGTCTAGGAGCAGCAGCATTGCATAAGTTCATAGGTAGGTACTAGGCTATCTGCCCGAGGGCATTTATAAGCCTAGCCAGAGTGTGTCAGCTTTCACCGCCCCATTGATTAATTAACTGACCCTCTGTCAAGCAGAGCCAATGAAGTGATCCCAGGGGTGTATTTTCTGTTACCCATCCACTCGTCAAGGTTCTTCTTGAAGAGTGTTAATGAGGGGCTCTGCCTAATGTAGTTAGGAATTTTGTTCCAAAGCATGGAGAGTCTCTGTGGCAGGAATCTATCCCTCCAAGCATGTTCTATTTATTGTTGTGGTGAGGTTTAGCTCACTAGAGCAAGTGGCTCGCAGTGACTTGGATTTCTTTAGTTGGTGCATGTCCATCAATTCTCAGTTAGACATGGCTTTGTAAGTCAGACAGAGATCACCTCTGAGTAAGCGATATGCCACTAAGCACAGCCAGAGTTTTTCCAGTCGGGCTGTATAGGACATATGTTTGAGGCCAGTAATCCTCTTGGTGAGGTACTTTTGTGGTCTTTCCAGCTGTTGGAAGTGTCTTGTAAGGTACATCCCAAATGGGGCATTGTACTCTATGATGGGTCTGATGAGTGACGAGTAGAGGGGCACTATAACCTCTTTATTTCTAGATGCAAACCCTTTAGTAATTAGATGGGCTACATAGAAGGATTTCCTAACTACTTTGGCAATATGATTGTCAAAGGATAGATTACTATCTACCTAGGTCCCCATATCTCTTATTACCTCTTCTATATTAAGGGGGCTGCTACCTATGAGGTAATTCATGGGTGTTTTGTTTTTCCCAAATGGGATGACTATGCATTTTTTGGCATTTAGCTTGAGACCATGACTTTGACACCAGGTGTCCGTCTCAGTAAGGCCCTTTTGGAGAATGTCCGTGTCAGCTGGAGAGTCAGTTATGGCTCCCAGTTTGCAGTCATCATCAAACTTGGTTAGCCATAGTCTTCCTGTGTTTGCCTGTACTTCTGAGAAGTATATGCCGAACAGTAGGGGTCCCTGGACCAAGCCTTGTGGGACACCACTTGTGACTGGTTTAGAGTCAGACCTGGAGTCTGCTATTCTTACCATGTGAGTTCTGTCTGTAAGCCAGTTGGCAACCCATCTCATGGCGTAGGGGTTTATGTTCAGGCTGGTGAGTTTTTCTATAATTCCTGAGTGGGGAATTGTGTCAAAAGCCTTGGCAAGGTCAAGGTAGGCTGTGTGAACCACCTTCCCCTCATCTATGGCCTTGGTGACGGTCTCAAAGAAGTCAACCAGGTTTAGCAGGCATGATCTGCCCTTAACAAAGCCGAACTGGTTCAGGATAAGTGTTTGGAGGTTCCCAATGTCTTTGTTAATGAGTTCCATGATGATGCACGCCATTGCCTTGCAGACCAGGCTAGTCAGGCTTATGGGGCGATAGTTACCAGGGTCAGTTGTGGCCCCTCCTTTGTGGAGCAGAATAACCGTTGCTGTGCGCCATTCTATGGGCATGTAGCCTGTGGAGAAGCTGAGGTTGAACAGTGTGTTTAGGTGGGGGGTTAGTTTGTTCAGTAGTTCGTGCAAGACGCAACCTGGGACACCATCTGGCCCCATTGACGCTGTGCTTTTGGCTTTTGAAAGGGCTGTTTTCACCTGTGCTTCTGTGATTTCCAGGACACTACACTTTTCTGGTATTGTTGTGGGCCCTTTTGGGAGTGAGAGGGGGGTGAAGTTTGCACTGAATCTATCTCCCAGGATGTTGGCAATATCGGTAGGTTCAGTATATTTTATGCTATTTTGCACTAGCTCAGAGCATATCTGCGAGTTGCCACTTAGATTCTTGACATAGCTAAAGAAGGCTTTGTGGTTATCTTTTGAATCCTTGGCTATTTTTCTTTCGAAGTTAGCCTTGGATGATTTTATGAAGGACCTTAGTTTCTTACTGATACTGATCAGGGATGTCTTTCCTTCTTGGGATTTGCTTTTTTTCTGAACTAGTTTCCTCCTTCTGTTGTATAGCCTGTTTATGGCAGGGGTCCACCAGATTGGTTTCCTTCTCTTAGGGGAGTGAGTCTTGGTTTTGCTAGGGATGGCACAATCCATGCATCCTTGTAGGTGCTCATAGAGTGCATTTGTAAAGGTTCCTGCATCTTGGACACTGTTATCCTTTAGAGTGGGGGCTGTGAAACATACCACCTCTGTCTTAAGTAAGGTGAAGTTTGCTATAGAAAAGTTTTTCACTGTGGTTTCCTTGGTTGTTGGTGGTGGTGTGGTGTGGACATCCAGAGTGATTAGTTTATGGTCTGATCTAACCAGTGACGGGTTGACCTCCGGTGCGGAACACCTGTCGCCCATGTTGGTGATGAGCAGGCCCAATATGTTTTCACCTCTGGTGTGGGAGTTTGCCAGCTGATCCAGGGCATTTGAGTTGATAAATTCCAGGAAGCACTTGACCTGGGAGTTTGTACTTGAGTAGTTTTCCCAGTTAACAGTAGGGTAATTGAAATTGCCCAATATCAGGGTGTTCGGTAGGACCTTCATGTTTTCCAGTGTCTCCAGAAAGGCGGAGTGGTGGTCCTGGGTCATGAAGGGTGATCTGTAGCAGGCCACAATTTGCATTGCAGATTTGCCCGATGTTAGTTGCACATGGATGATCTCAGAGGTATCATGCTGCGCCACTAATCTGGAGGTGTAGGTATCCTTGATGAATATGGATACACCCCCTCCTTTTGTGTTTTGGTCCATGTTCTGTGGCCAAAATGTGTGGTATGAGTTGTAGCCCGGTAGTTCTGGGGTGCTCTGTGCAGCCTTGAACCAGGTTTCAGTTACTGCACAGATGTCGACATTCTCCATACTGAGGAGTGCTTCGAGCGCATGCATTTTGAGATTTAAACTCCTGGTGTTGAGTAGCATAACCCTCATTTTTTTATTTGTGCTGTTTACCGGGGTGGGTTTGACTTTTGAACCTTGCCTAAAAAAGGCACTATGGGGGCAGCAAGAGCCTTGGCCAGTATTCGAAAGCATAGGGGTGACAGGTGCAAACTGTCTCTTGCGAAGCAACGAGGCTTGTCGAGCATGTTGTCCCAGGCTGACAGACACTGGATCCCCTTTGAATGACAACAGAAGCTTAGCCAATTGTTGAAATTGATAATTTTTTCTTTATACTGCGGTATCATTCTTGGTGAGGGCAGGATGCTACTCAGGGTCAGGGTCATACCCGCCTGGGCTATATGATCAGAGAGCTCTTCCATGTCTCTTTTCATGTAGTCCAGGGAGGTACGTCTCAGGTCATTCACACCAACATGAACAATGACAGAGTCATATTTGTACTTCTTCTGGAGTGACCTGAGTGCTTGTGTTATGTGGCGGATTCTGGCTCCCAACAGGCAGCTAACAGTAACCTTCTTCTTGTCCAGCCTAGTGAGTGAGACGTCAGTGTGCCTGACTATAGAGTCACCTATTACTAGTGTGTTAGGTATGTTATTTTGCCTTAAGGGGTGTGATTGTGCAGCACACTGATTTTGTGTTTTATGTGTTGTCTGGTTTGTGACGGGAGGTGCAGGTTTTTTGGGTGTCTGCTTTGGAGGTCTCTGATGCTTTTGCAGGTTTTTATTTAGAGCCTCCGAGTATGATTTTGTGTATTTATGTGTATTTTTTGCCAGTGCTGGTTTAGTATGTCTATATGAGACTGAAGGTGTGGTGCAAGTGTTAACCTTCTCCTCATGACTGCCTGTTCCATTCTTGGGTGGAGAGAGCTTAGCCTCCAATTTAGCTATATAATTGCATCTCTCGCATATGTTAATGTTTTGTGGTAGGAGGAGAGGGTTGTCTGTGTACATGAGGCAGTTGTAACATTGCCTCAGGATACCCAGGTTCACCAGCTGGACTGGAGAGTATACCTGAAATTGCCCTTTGGTCATGCCTGAATAGTAGGGTGAGCTGCTTAGTCGCTTGGTTGGTGAGGGGTGAATAATGAGCCTTGCCCTGCTAGGCAATCAAGTGTCGGGGTATATTAGTGCTTGCTATTAGGTCTGAGCAACTGCTAGACTGTAGGATGCTTTTTAAGTGCTTAGGTTGAGAGTTAGACTACTTTCAAAGGAAAAATTTAAGAGGAGACTTGGTGGAGCTGGGAATAATTTAGCCCTAGTTAACCGGCGCTGCCAGGACATGCAAAACTGTGCAAATGCGGTTTTTACAGCAGGAAAATGAAAGAGATAGAAATTAGCCCAAAATGGCTTATAAACTACTAACTTCTGGGCTGGA